>NW_013673615.1:29685-30520 GCF_000517525.1 Limulus polyphemus
ACACATAAAAGCCAGTATCACCTAGATATACTTAAGATATGAGCATGTAATATCCACACATAAAAGCCAGTATCACCTAGATATACTTAAGATATGAGCATGTAATATCCACACATAAAAGCCCGTATCACCTAGATATACATAAGATATGAGCATGTAATATCCAAACATAAAAGCCAGTATCACCTAGATATACATAAGATATGAGCATGTAATATCCAAACATAAAAGCCAGTATCACCTAGATATACATAAGATATGAGCATGTAATATCCAAACATAAAAGCCAGTATCATCTAGATATGTGTAAGATACGAGCATGTAATATCCGAATATTAAAACCACGCTTACAGAATGCAAGTGGGAAACTGAAAAGTGCAGATCAGTTGGAAGATACAGAACAATACAGGAGTGACATCTATTTGAAATGTAAAATTTAGTAACTACTTCAATTATAAATTTGTACATGATTGTTAGTTTTGGTGAATTATCACAATACCTAATACTAAAGAGCTTTTGTAATTGCATTCATATTTTTCATCTTGTAACTATTGAGTGATTTCCTTCTGCGTGCTTTTTTTTAAATGTAAGCTTGTTTAAATCCGTATATGCAAAAATATTTAAATCTACTTTAAATCCAGCTCACGGGAACTATTATTTTGACCGATTTGTTAAGACTCGATTTCACTGAATCATTGGTATGGGTTCACTCGTGGGAATAGATTAGATAATCACATCACCACTCGTGTGGCCCGGCATGGCCAGGTGGTTAAGGCGCTCGACTCGCAATCCCCGTCACACCAAACATGCTCGCCCTTTCAGCCGTGGGGGCGTT
>NW_013673615.1:30933-34783 GCF_000517525.1 Limulus polyphemus
GTCTTAGATATATAAAACTAACTTGAGAAGAAAAAACATCACACAAAATATTTGTATTTCGATTCAAGCACGAAGCTCACTTCAGACAAGCAAATAAGTGACTGTTTTAAAGTTTTAAATGTATTTTATTATCAAATAAAATGCGTTTTTAGAAACGAGACATATATGGAGTAACTACAGTTGTCGCACAACAGAGTAATCACGTACCGTTACACGAAAAAAATATTTTTTTTTTTTACTATTCTGTTGCCGAGTGAAATGGTGTGACAATGATTTTGACGTTCGGCTATTGTGAACATAGAGAGGAAGACAGGGGGCGGGAATATTAGAATTCGTTAAAAAATTCGGGTTTCGGGATCACGCAGGAACCAATTCACAACGTATATGACCATGCGCATAAATGTGACAATTGTTAAGCCTAACGTGGCTACAGTGAAAAAGATGCTTTAAAGTGGATTAATTTGTTACTTTTTCATCCAGTCTGCCCGCACCCATCATTTGACGAGAAACAGCTGTCACTTTGTCCCTTTCAAGTATAACATAATTGGAACAGACTCGTTTTTCCTGTCAACGTTTTTCCTTGGTCTATAGGAGTCTAACAATAAAAGCACAAGAGGGGGTTTCGACATACTTCGTTCAGCGTCACAGGGAGCGATTCTGCACGAACTGCTAACGACGGGAGGGGCTATAACTCATCGCCAGTTACGATCCTGCTCTTCTTTTCCTTGTTACTTTATTCAACGCATTAGGTGCTTGAGATATATAAATAATTACATGAATATCTCTACTTGAAATCAGAGAAACTACTTGTAGGCTATTGAAAAACTTCCTCGCCCCTCGGTGAAGTTCAAAGGCTGTTTAAAATCGAATCAACCAATAAAAGCAGGGGAGAGTAAAAAGAAAATAATGTAGCGATTCGAAGATGAGCATTATGAAAAAAATATATACTCTGAGAACAGTAAACCTCAGGTTTTCTCAATGAATATACCAGACCGTTCAGAATGACGCTGTCTCTCGCTGTTAAGCCTATTTTTCGTGAAGCATAGAAAGCTCTGTCGAGTTGAATAGCTTGTTGTGAAGAGGCTCTCAGATTTGGTGACCATAAAATCATACACAGAGAACGTGGAAAAGTGATTTTTACAATAAGCTGGAAACGGCGTCCACTTCTGCGATCGAGAGCAACGTATGCTCTGATGGCTGACTATTCAAATCACAAAGAGACCATTGTTTATTTTGAAGAAACGTTATTGCTAAACCTTTAGAACGTTATTCGTGATATAATTCCAATAATTAAAGCGCCTAATGGCTGCACAAAACTATAACTATAGAAATATATATGTATAGCGTTTAATAACTGTACAAAACTATAACTATAGAAATATATATGTATAGCGTTTAATAACTGTACAAAACTATAACTATAGAAATATATATGTATAGCGTTTAATAACTGTACAAAACTATAACTATAGAAATATATATGTATAGCGTTTAATAACTGTACAAATCTATAACTATATAAATATATTTTAATTATCTAAACAACCCTTAAGAACTACAATAAAAACGCTACAGATATTAAAAATATTACCAGGGACAGGCTTTATACAATGTGGGGTATAAGATGTGCAGTGTGATTTAGAGGTGAATGTGGAAGTAGGACCAACATAGCAATGGGGATACACCGTCTATCAGTCTTAGCCTCCGTTCGCTAATTCTTTTAGTGGATGAGTCTAAAGCAAACCCAAGAAGGAAGGAAGAAAGATCCCAAAGAGAGTAGGAGCAAAAACACAGTCCTGTTTCACATCATTCTGTATATCTCAGATAATAATCCATCAAAGTTGGCAGTTTCCCACATTCCATTATAGAAAGACTCGGTGATACTGAGTAGTTTGGTGGGCCGTCAATTTTTTCCAACACCTGGAAGAATCCCTACTTTTTGACAAAGTCAAATGCCTTTCTTAGATCTATGAAGGAGATGTATATGGGGTTTTCTTTGTTCTCTGCTCTTCTCTTGCATCTGGCAGAGGACAATATCATGTCAATTGTTGATTTGTTTGCTCTGAAGTCACAACTCTGGATAGTCTCTGTCTCCCAACATAAGCAGTATGTGTCATGTATGTTAGACATAGAAGTGACAAATGTAGAACTAATGAATTAATGAAGTGTTTTATACATAAAGTGTTGGATAATTGTAAAATGTATACTAGGCAGATAAGGTATAATAGTATTGATTAATCCTTTGAAATATGCTAACACTGTCCTTAGTAGCACCATCCGCTTATAGAACCTCTTCCTATGGAAAAACGTGTAATACAGTTAAATATATCAATGAAAAATATAAACATAAGTTAAGATATGTTGAAATCTGTATGCAGTCCAACTCTGACCCTTATAGAAACATCATCTGTCTTTGTAAAACACATACAATTGGCCTAGTAAGACCATCCGCCTATAGAACCTTAGTAACGCAATCTGCCTATACCAACATTAACTTTAGTAACACAATTCACCTATAGAAACACAGTCTGCCTTTGTAAAACACATACAATTGGCCTAGTAAGACCATCCGTCTATAGAACCTTAGTAACGCAATCTGCCTATACCAACATTAACTTTAGTAACACAATTCACCTATAGAAACACAGTCTGTCTTTGTAAAACATATTTAATGTTTTACTTATAATGGAAAACTATATACATAACGTTAGGCAAGTTAGATTAAATTATTTAGTTTAAGTCTTTGATTGTTTCTATAAAGTTAATGTCATGTTGATCTATCTGACGTTCATCATACCAACACGCTCTCTGTATCCCTAGCAACACGTTCTTTGTTGTGTAAGACTCGAACTATGATGTTACGCCTAGCAACATGTTCTCTGAAAGCAGACAACATCTGCCTATCATGGCGGCATAGCAACGTGTCCCCAGCAATGCGTTCTCTGATTCCACCTCATGGAACTATAACATCATCTTGCCTACCCCCTTCCCTTCCCCGAGACATTTGGCGAATCATGCAACGTGTAACCATGACGTTATCATCTCTACCTATTCGCTGAGGTCGGCACACGTTTAGCCCCCTGGTGGCATGCTATGCAACACTACGGATAACAACTTATATTCATATGTATCAGAGTATAACACAAGGATGGGTGGAAAATATATTTACATGTAGCATGTTGATATACTACTTGGGCCGATTTTCTTTCTGTTGTTAAGTAAAACAGGCTCCTGGTATAACAAGTACCTACGAAATTTAATGTTAGGAGAGATGAAAAACCTTTGGCGGTAATTTCAATATCTTGTTACTAATTATTTTGTTCTATTTGTAGCGAGAAAACAAATTACAATAATCCTTTTGCTTAGTTTCAAATTGCGATCGCCAGGCAGTTCGGTCTTGTCCAAAAGTCACTCCCATTTCTAGAGAGCTATAATTATTCAGTTTTGTTATTATTGTGTTCTTTGTAACAAATTTATCGATATTTACCGCACGATAGATAAGTCTGTTAATCTTTTACTCTCAAAGCGCGGGAATTTGCCTCATTTCAAACAATAGAAACCTGTCTTTCAACTAAGATTTTCGCAAAGGCGCTTACAAATCAGGTAAAGTCCATTTAGAACATTATTTGCTCATTACTGTATGAAGTGACTATACGAAGTATATTACAATATTATTTAAGTGACTATACGAAGTATATTACAATATTATTTAAGTGACTATACGAAGTATATTACATTATTATTTAAGTGACCATACAAAGTATATTACAATATTATTTAAGTGACTATACAAAGTATATTACAATATTATTTAAGTGACCATACGAAGTATATTACAACATTATTTAAG
>NW_013673615.1:35713-37546 GCF_000517525.1 Limulus polyphemus
AACAGACGTCTCCTCAACAGCCCACATTAGAATCATACTAACAGACGTCTCCTCAACATCCCACATTAGAATCATACTAACAGACGTCTCCTCAACATCCCACATTAGAATCATACTAACAGACGTCCCCTCAACATCCCACATCAGAATCATATTAATAGACGTCTCCTCAACATCCCACATAAGAATCATACTAACAGACGTCTCCTCAACATCCCACATTAGAATCATACTAACAGACGTCTCCTCAACATCCCTAAATGCATCCAGTTTAAGAGATGGGAATATTCAGTTACCAGAAAATGGGACTGTTGAATACGATGATACTTTATGTTCAAATCCTGCATTAATTTTATCCTGTGGTGGGTGAGAAACTTATACTTATTAAGTAAATTGTTAGCCGCAGAACTAATAATTGAAAATTTTAAATCTGACTCACCTGTTTAAAGCAGGTGCTAATTTATTCTCAAGATATGAAGTATATTACAATATTATTTAAGTGAGTATACGAAGTATATTACAATATTATTTAAGTGACTATACGAAGTATATTACAATATTATTTAAGTGACCATACAAAGTATATTACAATATTATTTAAGTGACCATACAAAGTATATTACAATATTATTTAAGTGACCATACGAAGTATTTAACAACATTATTCAGTTTGACCTCTTTTATTGGTTTTATCAAAGTAAATAATCAAAATATTGCTATTACAGCATTGGATTACAAAAATATATGTTGCCCATCCCATTTGATTTGAATGTCTTGACGATGGTATATTTTGTATTCAAGAAGAGTCTATCATTTCCAATAAGAGTTCCTAGTAGAAATGTCTAATGAGTGATGTCCTGTTTCCCTTATAACGGAATCAGTCCTTATAAGCCTGAAACTATATTTAAGGTTGTTTTGGGTTTCTTATTCCAACCTGATCATGGTATAGTGTTTAGCGTTCTCGGACTATGAATCCAAGGCAACTTCTTGCTACAAAAACACACTCCGCACATGGTGCCATGAAAGCGTCAAATCGCACTGTTTGGTCAAACAAGAGTAACCAAAGTGTTAGCGATAGGCACTGTTGATTAGCTGCATTTCCTCTAGCCTGTCACTTCAAAATTAGGGACTGCTATACACAGCTTTAACGTGTAGCTTCGAGCTAAAATAATTTAACAAACAAACTCAATGACGTTGGGAATTTAACTTATCAGCCTGTATTGACGATATTACTGACTGCATTAGACTAATGTCGAATTTAATGTTGTGACAGAGAGTTATCTTGATTAACGGTGTCTCATAAGTGAGAATAAACCATTTTAACTCTGTGAGTTTCATTCAGGGTCAAAAGTGTCCCTTAACATTTGTTGGAAGAAAACTGGAATTATGGGTTTTCGTGATTAAATAAGAAATAACTTCCCTTGATTTGAAAATAATTTCTGTGTACCTTGGATTTTGGTTGCTGTTGAGCACAAAGCTGTCCGTGCTCTACCCAACACGGGTATCGAAACACGAACGTTAGTATCGTAAGTCTCTGAAGACTAACCGCTGAGCCACTGAGAGAATGGGGGGGGGGCTATATGGGTCACTTAAATAATATTGTAATATACTTTGTATACTCACTTAAATAATATTGTAATATACTTCGTATACTCACTTAAATAATATTGTAATATACTTCGTATACTCACTTAAATAATGTTGTAATATACTTCGTATGGTCACTTAAATAATATTGTAATATACTTTGTATAGTCACTTAAATAATGTTGTAATATACTTCGTATGGTCACTTAAATAATATTGTAATATACTTTGTATAGTCACTTAAAT
>NW_013673616.1:0-15704 GCF_000517525.1 Limulus polyphemus
CAAGTATTACCAAACTAGAAGACACTTACTATAGTTGAAACAAGAATTACCAAACTAGAAGACACTTATTATAGTTCACCCAAGTATTACCAAACTAGAAGACACTTATTATAGTTCACCCAAGTATTACCAAACTAGAAGACACTTATTATAGTTCACCCAAGTATTACCAAACTAGAAGACACTTACTATAGTTTACCCAAGTATTACCAAACTAGAAGACACTTATTATAGTTCACTCAAGTATTACCAAACTAGAAGACACTTACTATAGTTTACCCAAGTATTACCAAACTAGAAGACACTTATTATAGTTCAGTTTGGTAATACTTGAGTGAACTATAGTAAGTGTCTTCTAGTTCGGTAATACTTGGGTGAACTATAATAAGTGTCTTCTAGTTTGGTAATATTTGGGTAGAAGACACTTATTATAGTTGAAACAAGAATTACCAAACTAGGGTAATACTTGGGTAAACTATAGTAAGTGTCTTCTAGTTTGGTAATTCTTGTTTCAACTATAATAAGTGTCTTCTAGTTTGGTAATACTTGGGTAAACTATAATAAGTGTCTTATAGTTTGGTAATACTTGGGTGAACTATAATGAGTGTCTTATAGTTTGGTAATACTTGGGTAAACTATAATAAATGTCTTAAACTATAAGACACTCATTATAGTTCACCCAAGTATTACCAAACTATAAGACACTTATTATAGTTTACCCAAGTATTACCGAACTAGAAGACACTTACTATAGTTTACCCAAGTATTACCAAACTAGAAGACACTTATTATAGTTTACCCAAGTATTACCGAACTAGAAGACACTTATTATAGTTGAAACAAGAATTACCAAACTAGAAGACACTTATTATAGTTGAAACAAGTATTACCGAACTAGAAGACACTTATTATAGTTCACTCAAGTATTACCGAACCATAAGACATTTATTATAGTTCACCCAAGTATTACCGAACTAGAAGACACTTATTATAGTTCACTCAAGTATTGCCGAACTAGAAGACACTTATTATAGTTTAACCAAGTATTACCGAACCATAAGACATTTATTATAGTTCACCCAAGTATTACCGAACTATAACTATGAATGTAATAGTGTCAGACGTTAATTAATTAAAATGATTTATTTTCAAAATAGAAATTAGAACAACTCCTACAGTAGAAACTCTGAGAATGTATTTTAATTTTATTATTTTGAATTTCTCTATCAATGTTAGAATTGTTAAAAATAAAATCTACACATAAGCACAAAAAAAATGTTCTTCAGAGATAAAACTAATATGAGACAAACTCACGTGGCATGATTCCTTGTTCTACGAGTTGGGATATAGGACGACGTTGTAATAGTTTCTTTTTCAGAGCTAATGATATAAATTAAATTTTAAATAATCAAACCAAAAGTATTTTTAAAAAAATAGTAGATTTCAAAAGAAATATACGGTTGTAAAATAACCACATTCATGAAATATTGTTACAAACTATAATATTACATGTCATAAAAATATTTGCAGATACTGACCGTTTCAATTCTAGTAAGTGCCTAACTGTAGTCAGGTTATCTTACTGCAATGTCAGTGCAAGTCAAAGTAGCAATGTATTTTACAGTATGGTACTTAGTAAACAGCTGAAGTTAGTGCCGCTTCAACCAGTATATTGAATATTCTTTAATCTTCAAACACGATTCAGTACATTTATTA
Source organism: Limulus polyphemus (assembly GCF_000517525.1). Lineage (NCBI taxonomy): Eukaryota > Metazoa > Arthropoda > Merostomata > Xiphosura > Limulidae > Limulus > Limulus polyphemus. The sequence goes on from NW_013673616.1 coordinate 1,717, forward strand.
CATATGGCAACTGTTTCATCTTCTAGACCTTGGAAGACTGAGTTTCTCTGAACACAAAGTTTTAAACTAGCAAAGAAATGCACGTGGTCTTTGTCAACTGTGTAATTCTTAGGCTATGTTCTGATCTACTTCTGCATAAGTACCAAAAATCCCTGTGTTTCCAAAACAATTTCACATCCAATTAAGATTTGATGTTTAAATCAATATTGTAAGTTTAGAAAATTAGAACAATAAAAGTAATAATATCTTGGGCTTTATGCAGGGGATTTCATAGTTCAAAAGTAAGCCTGAATGTTTAAACAGTGTGATGTTGTATTTATTTATGTGGATAAACAAACAAGAAAACTTGAAAGGAAAATATAATAGTTTTATTCAAAAATGATATTCAAAAGGTCAAATCAGTGACAGATCTACATAAAATTCTTAGAAATGTTTTTTCTATATATATTTAGCACTCCATAAATGACAAACTTCTGTGTTACTATAACAATTCACTGTTTATAATTCATGGATTAGAGTACCAAGAAAAAAAGAAGTATAAACATAAATTTTATTGTGTTTTATGCATGGTCACAAAACTTGTTTGTTTTACAACAATTACTCAATAAGTCTAATTTTTGACAGACAATTACAAAGCCTATTTTTTATATTTGTACTACCTTTGTAACATGCAGTTGCTAAGCCTAATTTATTCTAAGTAATAGTTTTGTAACACACACAGTTGCTAAGCCTAGTATATGCTGCGTAATAGTTCCATACACATATTGGAAAGTTGCTAAGCCTAGTTTATGTTATGTAGTGGTTTTGTAACACACAATTATTAAGCCTAATTTATGTTTTGTAGAAGTTTAGTAGCATATAATTACTAACTGACTAATCCTATATTTATTTTGCGTAATAATGTATCCCAATTAACTGACACATACTTTGTAATAGGTTAGAATATATACTCCTCAAGTCTAGTTTATGTTATAACACTTATATAACATAAAATTTGTGGATAACAATGAACATGTTCATCCCATACACTAAACCAAAAAAAACTCAAAGCCAGCCCTTATCATTCAAGTATTTATCAAGCCTTCTCATGAGCTTCCTTAAATTAATTGCATCTACCTCATCTGAAGACAATCCACTCTAAATGTCAACAACTCTGTTAAAAAACTAAAACAATCTTAGCTGGAGATGACTCCCACCCTGTCAAACTTTATAATTGTGTCCCCTAATCTTACCATTCTTTCTATTAAATATGAAAAAATACGATACGGTGACTCTACGTATCCCCTTACAAATTTTAAACACGTCGCCCTAATCTTACCATTCTTGCTATTAAATATGAAAAAATACGATACGGTGACTCTACGTATTCCCTTATAAATTTTAAACACGTCGCCCTAATCTTACCATTCTTGCTATTAAATATGAAAAATACGATACGGTGACTCTACGTATTCCCTTACAAATTTTAAACACGTCGAACAGATACCTTTTAACTTATTTTTCTCAAGAGAAAACAATTTCAGAGATCTTAAACTGTCATCATATGACAACCTTTCAGGCCAGGTATCATCCTAGAAGCCCTTCTCTGAACCTTTTCCAACAATTCAATGTTTTTCCTATGGTAAGGAGCCCACAACTACACACAGTACTCCAAATGTGGTCTAACCAAAGACCTATAGAATACAATTATAACCTCTTTAGGCTTTTATTCAACATTTCTGTAGATAGATTATAAAGCAGCAAAGTTCTCCTCATAGCCAACAACACCTTAATATCATCAGCAAATCTAAGTAACTGACCGACCTATCCTTCAATATGTTATGTACTACTACTACTATTTAGTTTTGTAAAATGTACAAAAATCACTGAACCTAGTTTATTTTGAAACCTAATTACAAAACGTATTTTATGTTGCATATACTAATATAGTTTGTAATCATTATAAGTATAACCCTAGCACTTTTTAAGTACTAACTACTAGAACTACTTTTTGTAACACACTGTCTTCAAGTTTAAGTCCACAACTGGTTTCTGTTGTGTATGTGTTTCGATTTTCGTGACAAATAATAATTAAGCCTATTTTATTTATTAGCTGGTTTTGTGACGCGTACTTACTTAATATTAATAATAATATTATGTACCAGTTTTGATACAAACAGACAATAATCTAGATGGTTTATGCTAAAACATTAGCGATCAGCTTACATTCTTTGTTCTTGTCCATAGACTTCTGAAGGGAACCTTCATCCACCACAGATTTTGGTGGAGTGTTGGTCTCACAGGACTGGAACAACGGGATCATCGTACTACTACTTTCACTTCTTACTCCTCCATTAGTGTTATTGGCATTCCAATCTGCCATTGTGGTCAAGTTCAAGTTATAGTCTTTAAACCACTCCGGATAGATGCTAATAATGGTCTCCAAGAGATCCTGGTCAAGTTGAATTCCCCAGTATATCTGGTTGTCTCCAGTTCCTGCAAAAACAAAATTAGGAGATGTCTAAAAGTGGGGGTCCTTAGGTAGAAAAAGGAGGAATGAGTTATGCTTCTTTCTACGACTTATTTTTAATATAAAACTACCAATCAAAGAATGTTAAACACATCATATATGTCTACTGAAGCTATAAAATTTAACACTTCACATCAGTACTATGTTACCCTGCACGTAACATTCCAAAATAAATCTTTAACACTAACAGCCTCATATACTCAAGTGAATAATTGAAACAACTCGGTCAATACAGCCATTTCAAATATAACAAGGAGAAGTGTATACATGAAGTTTCTGGCAAGCCTTCAGTTTATACAAAGGACAAGAAAAACTCAATTCGTTAAATTTACATCCAACTAAAAGCAGGAAAGGTTCTTCAAACAGTTAACAATTTGCTTTTCTTCACCGCAGGCTAAAAGAACTCGGCATCAGCCTCACGTCATCAAACTGTCCCAGCTGCCGAAGGTAGTAAAACAAACTCAACTCTTTCGAACCCAACACATGGTCTATATTGAAAATGTAGAATCATCTCTCAATGAACAACACACTATTAGAAAATTTTTATTACAAGATTATCGTGCGTTCTTCTAAATTCTGTTATGAATATTCAAATATCCCATTTTTCATACTGCCAGGCCTCCTTCAACATAACCAATCACCAGCTAAAGTTTTTATTCAAACAAATAATGAGAATATTTAAAAATAAGCATACGAAAAATAATTATCTAATTTGTTCAAGTTATTAAAAATACACTTCATTGTCCCATTTGTGTAGTCTTTATTAGTACAAAACATGTATATGCAATGCTTGATTTTCTTATCCAAAGGCGAAAAACTGTAATTAATTTTATGACTGTCTCAGTTGCATTGCGAATTAATATTTGATTGATCTGATTTCCCCTCATCCTCATCCAACTGGTAGCTTCAATACCCGTTATTTTTCACAACCAAAACCCCTCAACAGGGATCCATACTTTTTGTTCTTTTAGAAACTGAGCTCTTATTATTCGATTATAGATTCTCAACCATTAAACAGACTTGCTTTGGAAAAATGGTTAACTTTCCAGCTCACCAAGAATTAGTTTTGTGCAGCTCTTGTTGTTGTTAAGAGTTACTATCTGTTTAGATGCTTTGCTCGACGTCGCTTTTTGAAGCCAGATCGGTCCTTACTACGATCTCTGGTGAACGTCAAATCAGGATTTCCTAAACACGGTCGTAATTGCTAGCTTCTTATAGTGTGCGTGGCAACATTCCAATCATTCAACTTTTCACATTTTAGCGTGGAAAGGAAACTTTTCTAATTAATTTATCACTTGACTTGGTCATGACATTATAACTTCCCGTGTCGCTCTCAAGAGTTGTATCAAAGAAAAGGAGAATTCATGTAACGACCAATTACTGCTCTGTCTATAAGATACGTCACTTCCCCGTAAATGTTAATTACGTTATTATTCCAATCTCAAGTGTCAGTTCATGTGTATCAAGGGCTTTTAAGTATACACAGAACTATATAATATATATGTTAACCACTATTTATAAACCTTTGGCGATATAAACAATAAACTTAAGTAACATTATAACTTTTAATGTTTCTTTCAACAACATAAATGATAACTTTTTATCACTCGGAAATGGTCACTTTATTCATTGTTCAAGTTAAGGAAAGTTAACTTGGTTTATTGTTCAAGTTAAGGAAAGCTAACTTGATTTATTGTTCAAGTTAAGGAAAGTTAACTTGGTTTATTGTTCAAGTTAAGGAAAGCTAACTTGATTTATTGTTCAAGTTAAGGAAAGTTAACTTGGTTTATTGTTCAAGTTAAGGAAAGTTAACTTGACTGATTGTTCAAGTTAAGGAAAGTTAGTTGGATTCATTGTTCAAGTTAAGAAAAGTTAACTTGGTTTATTGTTCAAGTTAAAGAAAGTTAACTTGATTTATTGTTCAAGTTAAAGAATGTTAGCTTGATCATTGTAATCTCAGGAAAGTTAGTTGGATTCATTGTTGAAGTTAAGGAAAGTTAAGTTGATTCATTGTTATCTCAGGAAAGTTAGTTGGATTCATTGTTCAAGTTAAGGAAAGTTAACTTGACTTATTGTTCAAGTTAAGGAAAGTTAAGTTGGATTGATTGATTGTTGAAGTTAAGGAAAGTTAACCCGTTACCAAAAAGAGAAGATGTGTAAACAAAGTTTCATCAGACTACTGTATGGTTTTTTTAAGATTGTGAATTTGATTATAGAACAGTTTCTCATCAAATCATTTTAGATATCCTGCACGCGTCTCTTTCAAAAAAGAAATTCCAATATAGATGTCGTCCACGGAGTTACTGTACATCCAATGAGATTGTTACTACTTGAACGGTACTCCCCAGTTTTATTTTCTGCACAAGTAGATTCAGCTTTAATTAAAGATAAATCTGATCTTGTACAGACTATTTTTTTTTTTACCAATTTACATATGTTATGCTACTTGCCTTACACATTTTTCTTAACTTCATTTCATAATTAACAACTAGCATGCTTGATTTTATACCTGGCGGTTTTAATTACCGACTTAAAATAACATAATTCATAGCAGATTTACTGTTAATCAGAGAGCGACTAGTTTTTATCAGATTTATTTTAAATCAGAGATGGGCTAGTCTGTAGGAGATCTTCTTACGTGGTTTCACATGTACGTGGAAGAATTAGCAGGAAGGCGGGATTTTTTATTTTGTTCTATTTTACAAGATAAACAGTAAAAAAGGGGGAAATTGGCAGTGGGCCAAGGTGAGCAAACAACGTGGAATGCGTACGTGCGGTTTATTCGATACCACGAGGCAGTCCGTCCTAGCATTGTGATTTTCTGTCTCTCGTCCTTAAAGAAAAAAAATTAAAATGCCTTTAAAATAATTCATAAACTGTGTAAAAAAAAAACTGCAGGAAAGATAAATAAATCCGAGGAAGGTTTTCGGTTTTACTGACGTTCAAACTTTCACATTCCGCTTACATTTTTTTATCGTTTTGTTCAGTTTAATTATCAGCCCACTAAAGAAACCTACTCATATTTTTTTCTTCATTATTTTGATTATGGTAATTTCATTGTATTGTTCCTTATACAAACTCCAAAATTATTATCTATTTCATAAACTTATTTAAGAAGTTTAAAACTTCTTCACTTAAAACGAGTCTTAACTTCGTTCGGTAGAATTAATCTGATTTTTTTTTCAATGAAAACAGTGGCGTTTTGCAGTTAAGAAGTTTTACAAGGGTTATAATTCATCAGAATTTATTTGTTTATTTGTAGTTAAGCGCAAAGTTACACAATGGGCTATTTGTGCTGGGCCCACCACGAGTATCGAAACCCTATGACTTACCGCTAGGCCACTGGGGGGTGGGTGTATTCCTTAGAGAAAATATATTTTACAAATTGTATATATCGTTTTCCAAGTTCCATAATATTTCTGTTGATCTGTTTCCAAAGTTTGCTGTTAAAGGTATTTTTAGTTTAGGTTAAAGTAAATAGCTAAAAGTCAAAACCAAACAAACTGATTACATTACGTCACAATATGGGGCTTTCTTTATTCATTTGCTTTGCTCTGTGCACTGTGAATTCAACGAAACGAGTCTGATGCAGCGGGACTAGCGAATCAAAGAACTGTTTAAGCCTCTACGTCATCTTTTATTCACGTTTTGGTAAGGAAAATATAATCCGAAATCAACAATGCCTGATATTATTGTTTAAAGCACACAATTTCGCCCAACACTTAAATAATGAATTTTTTTCCCTTCGCATCGCAACAATATATTTTACTTTGAACCATTCTATAACTAAAGAATCAATTGTAATACTAACTGAGGCCAAAACAAAACAATCATGGCGAAATATTGGGCGTTTTTATAAAACATTCAACTGAGCCCACAACAAAACAATCATAGCGAAATATTGGGCATTTATAAAATATTCAACTGAGGCCAAAACAAAACAATCATGGCGAAATATTGGACATTTTTATAAAACATTCAACTGAGGCAAAACAATCATGGCGAAATATTGGGCGTTTTTATAAAACATTCAACCGAGGCCATAACAAAACAATCATGGCGAAATATTGGGCATTTTTATAAAATATTCAACTGAGCCCATAACAAAACAATCATAGCGAAATATTGGGCATTTTTATAAAGCATTCAACTAAGCCCAAAACAAAACCATCATGGCGAAATATTGGGCATTTTTATAAAACATTCTGGGGCGACTGATTAGTCGTTTGATATTTAACAAACGTAAACTGTGTTTAATCGTGTGATATTTAACAAACGTAAACTGTGTTTAGTCGTATGATACTTAACAAACATAAACTGTGTTTAGTCGTGTGATACTTAACAAACGTAAACTGTGTTTAGTCGTGTGATATTTAACAAACGTAAATATCACACGACTAAACACAGTTTATGTTTGTTAAGTATCACACGACTAAACACAGTTGATATTGTACAAACATAAACTGTGTTTAGTCGTCTGATACTTAACAAACGTAAACTGTGTTTAGTCGTTTGATATTGTACAAACATAAACTGTGTTTAGTCGTGTGATATTTAAAAAATGTGAACTGTGTTTAATCTTGTGATATTTAACAAACGTAAACTGTGTTTAGTCGTGTGATATTTAACAAACATAAACTGTGTTTAGTCGTGTGATATTTAACAAACATAAACTGTGTTTAGACGTTTGATACTTAACAAACGTAAACTGTGTTTAGTCGCGTGATATTTAACAAATGTAAACTGTGTTTAGTCGTGTGATATTTAACAAACATAAACTGTGTTTAGACGTTTGATATTTAACAAACATAAACTGTGTTTAGACGTTTGATATTGGACAAACTTAAACTGTGTTTAGTCGTGTGATACTTAACAAACGTAAACTGTGTTTAATCGTGTGATATTTAACAAACGTAAACTGTGTTTAGTCGCGTGATATTTAACAAACGTAAACTGTGTTTAGTCGTGTGATATTTAACAAACATAAACTGTGTTTAGACGTTTGATATTTAACAAACATAAACTGTGTTTAGTCGTTTGATATTTAACAAACGTAAACTGTGTTTAGTCGTGTGATATTTAACAAGCATAAACTGTGTTAAAAAAAAACCTCAATTAAAAGAGATGCTATATATATATATATAGATAAACGCCTAGGTCAGACTTTATTAACAACCAGCTGGACAGAATTTATGTAAATTCGTGATTAATGAAAGGTTATATTAGGACCTGAAAAGTTGTTTCCCTTATATGTAATTGTAAAAAACAGCAAAACGCAAAACTGAAAATTTTTTAAGTATCTCTCGATTGACCCATTGAACCTCCATACCAAATTTGGTGAAGTTTCATTCACACCCTGCGAAGTAGTTACATAGACATACGACAAAGAGTATTGTTACACCTCCGTTCGTTAGTAAATTTTCCGTAAATTCGTTTCGACGAAACTTTAGCGACACAAGTCCTTTCTTAAATAAAACTGGTTTATTCTTTCCGAATACAACTTTACGATACACTTAATTTCAACAGTCGCTCTGTAACAAACGCTATAATTCTCAACGAACTTCTCACGTGCTTAACAGTATTCTCTCTGACTGCAGTTCAATTACTCATTACCTCTGTTGTCCCGTCACGTTGTGAACGTCTTATATATACAAGACTAACACATATCTAGTAAATGCTAGGGCATTCTTGAAGGAACAGGATATTTCTAGAAACAGGTGGCGTGATACTAGTCACGTGACCTCGCTGACGCAACAGTATTATTATATTTATATAGATAAATGATGATATTGTCGACAGATTAGGCCTCACTACTCGAACACGCAGTTTACACTTCATATTGCATATTATTTTAGGATACAATCAATCAACCACAATTGTTAAAACTTTTCCAAAAAACTAGCTATCATAAAAACTGAATACATAATAATAGCTTGTATTTTCATCTGAATTTTATTTTAATTCACACGTCCTTATCCTTCTCGGGTATTCTACATTTCTTGTGAAGAAGTGAAAACAGGGTTAGATTTGAACACGAGATTATTCTAAGCAAGCAGATGCTGTAACTAATTAAACTTTTCCGTCTGGGGCACCCTGCGCCACAGATCTCACTTTACTGATTAGTGAAGAAGAAATTAAACAGAACGTGACTTAATATAGAATAAGCTCTAAAAGAAGGAGAATCAACGTGAATTTAGTGAATCAACTGTTGAAACCGCAATTCAAGTTATAGAATTAGCTCTAAAAGAAGGAGAATCAACGTGAATCAACTGTTGAAACCGTAACTCAAGTTATAGAATTAGCTCTAAAAGAAGAAACAATGAATTTAGTGCACTAAAGATACGCCCCAAGTAGCCGTAGGCGTTGGTATATGACCCTTACAGGCAGCTGTCTAGTCACGTGCCTTTGTGTTCTGGCAACAAGTCTTCAGATTCTAATGGCAATGCGACAAATTCGACTGAGCACGAATCACTCACTGTCTCTCGTGATATTTTAATTAAAACTTAAGAAGCTTGAGCTACAAAGAGTTTATTTATCTATGTACGTATTAAAACCATTCTTCGACAAGCTACAGAGATTCTCTAAGGACAACACTTAAACATCATTAAATACCGCTCATTATTTCAAAGTAATTAAGGTCGAAATGATAACACAGTGATCTAGATTACTGTTTAAACAATGACGTTTACGAAGATGGGGAAGTAATTTGGTGTGTTCTGTCGAGCTTTGGTTTCGAGATTAATGCTTTTTTTTACAACTTCGTTTACTATTTCAAAGAAGACCAGTACGAGAATACATACAGAAGTAAAACAGCAGAATTAGCGAAACGTACGTGTTCGCAGAGAGCACGTGAGTCTAGATAAAAAGAATAATATTTTAAAGAGCAGGAATTCAAATATAGTTTACAAGGGATTCAGGTATTACACGGGTCAAGGTCAAACGAAGTAACTTTCACCGCATTCAGACATACCACGGGTCAAGGTCAAAAGAAATCCACCAGAAATATTAACGACTCAGAAAAATTATAACTGCTAAGTTTGACCAATTATTTATAACAGTAAACGAATTTCAATACATTGGAAGGCCCAAAGTTTGAACCGCGATATGCCACTGAATGGGCTCCGCTCTTTCACCTGTGGGGGCGCTATAATCGTGAGAGTCAATCACGTTATTTAGTGAAGAGCAACAGTAATACCGAAGAGTGCCACTGGCTGGTTATCCACCCACTGGTCAGCAGTTCTAAATCAGGAATCTTACTAGGCCTAAACCTTGAGGTTTCTAGTAGGCCGTGTAGTTTGGGACGGTATTTAAAAAAAAGGTTGGACACTGGTAACTTCAAAGTACAACGTCTATTCAAGGAAATCTTCCTTATTAAGAAAATTAAACCTGAAGAAGGACAGTCTTCTGCTGTCAAGAAATAAACTCCTTTCTATTAAACTCTGTTCTGCTTTTTTACATATTTTCTGTATGTTCGTTACGTACTCTCTTCTGAGCACTTTATATTATTGTCACTAAAGTTTAATCACACCACGAAAATAACTGTCTCCAGTTTTAATTTTATAGCGATCATGGAACAACCACAGCAATATGATGCTGGTATTTACTTACAGTAAATACGCTGTTCGTAACATTATGTTAGAGAACACTAAGTAACGTTTTGGAATAGTTTCCAACTTAAAGCATTTCATCACCAAAAAATCTGACAACGGTCTCATGTGTTGACTTACTATACAACGGTCTCATGTGTTGACTTACTATACAACGGTCTTATGTGTTGACTTACAATTATGTGTTGGCTTACTATACAACGGTCTTATGTGTTGACTTACTATTATGTGTTGGCTTATTATACAACGGTCTTATGTGTTGACTTACTATACAACGGTCTTATGTGTTGACTTACTATTATGTGTTGTTCATCTCTTTCAATTAAGATTTTCTTTTAGACAATCATATACACAAGGGCGGCCGCAAAAAAAAAAAAAATAGGGGAGTCAGTACCCTTGTAATTACAAATACTTTATGATTTTTTTCAATAACACAGAAGAATAATTTTACATATCTCGTTTTTTTTTCTCTTTTGAAAATCCAGGGGGTCTAGTGACCCCCCTTGCCCCCTTCCTGCGGGCACCCATGCATCTATAGTTTCTAATGTTTAATAATCAACAGCTGCTTGGTTTCGTTGTTGAATAAATCTAAGAGTGAAGAAATAACTATTTGATCTATAACGTTCTACATAAAGATATAGTCAATAATTAATCTCAATGCCGGTTAAGATTTTTCATAAATATATCTTCTAATTACAACATGAAAACTTCGAAATAAATGTTCTTATTTGTATAATACAACACGTGTAAGTAGTTGAAAACAAAACATTATACTAAACCTTACTTTTGAAAATAAACTCACACTTCCTACATTTAAACGAGACATCTTTAAAAACGAAAAAAAGAAAGGTAATGAAATGTACTTGTATGATCTCGGTGAACAGCCGTAACACCACCCTGCCACCTATAAATCGTGACTTGTGACGTAACGATGTACGAAAACTTTGCTGTTTGCAGAAGACAAATTTATTGAAGGTCATAAAGAAGAGCTAGAATCTACCATGTAATATATCACGTAAACTAAACACGTATCATACTAGCCAGTGTAATATATCACGTAAACTAAACACGTATCATACTAGCCAGTGTAATATATCACGTAAACTAAACACGTATCATACTAGCCAGTGTAATATATCACGTAAACTAAACACGTATCATACTAGCCAGTGTAATATATCACGTAAACTAAACACGTACCATACTAGCCAGTGTAAGATATCACGTAAACTAAACACGTACCATACTAGCCAGTGTAAGTATCACGTAAACTAAACACGTACCATACTAGCCAGTGTAAGATATCACGTAAACTATACACGTACCATACTAGCCAGTGTAAGTTATCACGTAAACTAAACACGTACCATACTAGCCAGTGTAAGATATCACGTAAATTAAACACGTATCATACTAGCCAGTGTAATATATCACGTAAACTAAACACGTACCATACTAGCCAGTGTAAGATATCACGTAAACTAAACACGTGCCATACTAGCCACTGTAATATATCACGTGAACTAAACACGTACCATACTAGCCAGTGTAAGATATCACGTAAACTAAACACGTACCATACTAGCCATACTTTACTAATCATAAACATTGTTGTATACATGTTTTATAGTACAAACTTTGTTGACTGTCAAACATTGTTGGAGTACTTGATCTATAGTACAAACTTTGTTGACTGTCAAACATTGTTGTATTACGTGTTCTACAATACAAACGTTGTTGCCTATCAAATTTTGTTGCAGTACTTGTTCTATAGTCCGAACTTTATTGACAGTCAAACATTGTTGTATTACGTGTTCTATTGTCAGACTTTACTGATCGTCAAACATTGTTGTATTATGTGTTCTATTGTCAGACTTTACTGATCGTCAAACATTGTTGTATTACATGTTCTATTGTCAGACTTCACTGGTCGTCATACATTGTTGTATTACGTTGTTCTATTGTCAGACTTCACTGATCGTCAAACATTGTTGTATTACATGTTCTATTGTCAGACTTCACTGATCGTCAAACATTGTTGTATTACGTGTTCTATTGTCAGACTTTACTGATCGTCAAACATTGTTGTATTACATGTTCTATTGTTAGACTTCACTGATCGCCAAACATTGTTGTATTACTTTTTCTATTGTTAGACTTCACTGATCGTCAAACATTGTTGTATTACTTTTTCTATTGTTAGACTTCACTGATCGTCAAACATTGTTGTATTACGTGTTCTATTGTCAGACTTTATTAACTCACTAAAGCACCTTAGTAGCACAGTGGTATGTCTGCGAACTTACAACGCTAGAAACTGGGTTTCGATACCCGTGGTGGGCAGAGCACAGATAGCTTATTGTGCAGCTTTGGCTTAACTACAAACAAAGACTGTCGAAAATTGTTGCTTGACTTGTTGAATGTTCTAAACTATGTTAGGCTTTTAAGCTCAGAAATTGTCATCATCAGAATTATTCTCTGAATCTCAAATAACGACATTTATTTTTACATCTTCACGTTCATTGGATGATTGGCTTCTTAATAAAAACTTGAAACAAACGGATTTTTCGATGACGAGGAACCCACTTTGAGACTAATAATGGCTGGAGACGGCTTGTTTGTACCTGATGATGACAAAACCTTGTCGAAACGTTGTACATTTGCTGTTATGTTAAACTTATATTAAAGTTTTTCTTCATTACCCATTCAAACGGATTTTTCATACTAGACTAATTTCAAATGCTGATATTATTTTAAAATTTCCTCAAAATTTAGTTCTACAGAAATGATAAGTTAAAATACGATGAAGAAAAATCTGAAGTCTTGTGGCAGGCACGTGCTAATGCGATGGACACGACGGCCTAAAGTTAGGTCAACATCCGCCCGTAAAAAAAGGACCATCACTCTTGTAAGTGTTAAGCAGTAAAGATAAGCAAACACAGAAATAATTGAGGCACGGGACTAAGCATATGGTGAATCATTAAAGGAACGTTGGTATCAACGCAACCCGTGTCGGCTTGTCTTGAATACCAAACCTCGCAATGCTTACACTATTTAAGAACAACCCGCCATGTTAGGGACTTCTGTATATACATTTACAAGCAGGCCACGTGAAAAAAACAAACAAAAAAAAAACACTACTTCCGCATTGAAGAAGGCTATCGTTTCAACTTAAAATTTCTCTAACCACATCACAAATCTAACATCATTCATTCAAGACATCAAACAATAGTTAAGTTTATGGTGGACAAGAATGGCTTGATCGTTACCCTCGGTCAATTTGATGGTGGTGGAAATGAACGTGGTCTATTTGTGTAGTAGTACGTGCAGTCGGCGTTTGACTTCTGCTCGGTTTTGGTGTCTCGTCCCCACGAGACTACACAATGACATCGTGTTGTATAACTAATAGAATGTGCAAATATCAAGGTCAGTAACGAAATTAAATGTGATAATATTATGATTTTTGTGATAACTATAATAATAACATAACTATAATCAGACACAAGTTGATAACAACCAATAAAGGATAAAAACCAGGGCACGTGATTTCACAAAGTAAAAAATATCTAATGTTTGAATGAACTGGATCTGTAATTAACCTTACTAGTACTAGATTATATGTACTTAAAATCTTAAGATAAAAATATATCATCAAGTATCATCATACATCATCAAGTATCATCATACATCGTCAAGTATCATCATACATCGTCAAGTATCATCATACATCATCAAGTATCATCATACATCGTCAAGTATCATCATAGATCGTCAGGTATCATCATACATCGTCAGGTATCATCATATATCGTCAAGTATCATCATACATCGTCAAGTATCATCATACATCATCAAGTATCATCATACATCGT
>NW_013673616.1:16543-18713 GCF_000517525.1 Limulus polyphemus
GATTAAATAAAGTACGTTATGGATTGGTAGTAATGAACACTGACAAAGTGTTCATTAAAACAAACCCATAATTTAATGTATTTAATCGTTATCATGACGACAAAGTGTTTATTACTACCAATCTATAACGTACTTTATTTAATCGTTAACATAACAAGATATAACGTACTTTATTTAATCGTTAACATAACGTTAACATGACAACAAAGTGTTCATTACTACCAATCCAATAAAACAAAGTGTATTGTGGATAGGTGTAATCATGACCTACCTAGAGAGAACAGTCTCAAGGAACTGTAAAGTTATTTATACAGCAGCATTTGTTTATTTGAGTATTTGTCGGCTCCCGCTAGGGGGCGTGACGTCATAAACCGCAGCCAGCGCGAAGAAGTGACTTCCTGTCTCGGAAAGTTTGCTATTGGAAGTTTGGAATATGGGTACTGTATAAGAGTCTGAGTCATTTATAGAACATGTACAATTTCGTTGATCTTCAGATATATAAGCTAATTGATAATACGCCTACATTTCTCTGGAAGATACAAAGTGGGTTGTAGATGAATTACAACATTAACTGAACCTTTTTTACCTACATAAATCAGCGAAGGAAGGAAAGAGTGTCTGACTCGGTTTAAAGCACTATTTTCCTTTCTCAGCATAATTCTTCTAATAACACATCAGCCGAAACTTGTTTTAACTATTTAGGCTTAAAACAGATGGTGTGGGAGTTGTTTTAAGATATGCGAGAAACGGCCAACTGAAACTAAAAGAATCGTTTTGTTAATAAAAACAAAAAGGTGGTTAGGAAGAAAAACACAAAACTAAGCAAATGAACAGTATAAACTATGAAGAAGATGAAAGTAACCAATTAAAACAGTATAAATTATAAAGCAAATTAAAGTAACCAATCAAAAACAGTATAAACCATGAAACAAATTAAAGTAACCAATCAAAACTGTATAAATTATAAAGCAAATTAAAATAACCAATCAAAACAGTATAAATTATAAAGCAAATTAAAGTAACAAATCAAAAACAGTATAAACCATGAAACAAATTAAAGTAACCAATCAAAACTGTATAAATTATAAAGCAAATTAAAGTAATCAATCAAAAACAGTATAAACCATGAAACAAATTAAAGTAACCAATCAAACCTGTATAAATTATAAAGCAAATTAAAGTAACCAATCAAAGCAGTATAAACTATTAAGTAAATAAAAGTAACAAATCAAAACAGTATAAACTATGAAAAAAATTAAGTGACCAATTAAAACAGTATTATAAAACGAACAGTAAGGAAAACACATTTATAAATAAAATAATAAAAATTTTAAATACAACACTAATGCATTAGTTGCAACTTCTGATATATAAAATACTGATTGCCAGTTGTATGTCAGTATACTAATTGAAACAGTTTGAGTTGTAAGGACGTCTGTTGATCTTTTACAATCAGTGGATTTCTTAAACGGGGAGTTTAAGGTCTGTAGATACAATCATAGATGTTAACTGATGTTTTCTAACCTCTCTTTTCTTCATCTTACAGAACTACTGAGTGACAGGAGGTACCATTAACTTCTCATAGCCTTTAAATGGTGTTTAGTTTTGGTAATGTATGTCACAGAGTGGATGGTGTCTCCTCTTGGACCAAGCTTAGCCAATAGTTTTCTCATGTCACCATGACAACTGCCGGCCTGATTTCAGACCAGAGTTACATCGATGACACGTTCATACCGTTTCGCTCTGTTAGCCGTTTCCAACATTTTCAGCACCCAAAATTAACTTAACTTCTGGATATCTTATATACAAGTAATAATTTTTCTGCTTTAGTACAAGTAAACTTTCGCTACATTAACTGTGACAGTAATTCAGTGTTCTTTTCAAATGTAAATTTAATAATGTTCTACACATTGAGGATAAACTTTTAAAACAGAATGGTAACTTTCTAACTAAAGTCACAAACAAGTACCTCAACTAAAAATTATGGGTTCTCTCGTTATCTGTCTACCGTTCATGGCTTCTCTCGTTATCTGTCTACCGTTCATGGCTTCTCTCGTTATCTGTCTACCTTTCATGGGTTCTCTCGTTATCTGTCTACCGTTCATGGCTTCTCTCGTTATCTGTCTACCTTTCATAGGTGCTCTCTTTATCTGTCTACCTTTCTTGGGTT
>NW_013673616.1:19630-23145 GCF_000517525.1 Limulus polyphemus
TTATCTGTCTACCGTTCATGGCTTCTCTCGTTATCTGTCTACCGTTCATGGGTTCTCTCGTTATCTATCTACAGTTCATGGGTTCTCTCGTTATATCTCTACCTTTCATAGGTGCTCTCCTTATCTGTCTACCGTTCATGGGTTCTCTCGTTATGGGTTCGTAAAATGTACAGTTAGAAACAAATCTCAAGGTTGATAAAAAGGTGATATAATTCAGACTTATGTATAGACCTGGTTTCTGAATGAAATATTTCCTTCAATATAAGGACAGACTAGCGACACTTCATGGCTGTAAGGACAGACTAGCGACACTTCATGGCTCATGTACAGAAAGACGTGATACATGTGTAGTGGTTGTAAGGACAGACTAGCGACACTTCATGGCTCATGTACAGAAAGACGTGATACATGTGTAGTGGTTGTAAGGACAGACTAGCGACACTTTATGGCTCATGTACAGAAAGACGTGATACATGTGTAGTGGCTGTAAGGACAGACTAGCGACAGTTCATGGCTCATGTACAGAAAGACGTGATACATGTGTAGTGGCTGTAAGGACAGACTAGCGACACTTCATGGCTCATGTACAGAAAGACGTGATACATGTGTAGTGGTTGTAAGGACAGACTAGCGACACTTCATGGCTCATGTACAGAAAGACGTGATACATGTGTAGTAGTTGTAAGGACAGACTAGCGACACTTCATGGCTCACGTACTGATAGACGTGATACATGTGTAGTGGCTGTAAGGACACGTACTGATAGACGTGATACATGTGTAGTGGTTGTAAGGACACGTATTGATAGACGTGTAGTGACTGTAAGGACACGTACTGATACATGTGTAATGGCTGTAAGGACACGTACACATACATACTACTTAGGTCTATAATACTTACTAGTTAGGTTTATAACACTTACTAGTTAGGTTTATAACACTTACTAGTTAGGTTTACAGTACTTACTAGTTAGGTTTATAACACTTACTAGTTAGGTCTACAGTACTTACTAGTTAGATTTATAATAATCACTAGTTAGGTTTATAATAACCACCAGTTAGGTTTATAATACGCACTAGTTAGGTTTATAATACGCACTAGTTAGGTCTATAATACTTACTAGTTAGGTCTACAGTACTTACTAGTTAGGTTTATAATACTCACTAGTTAGGTCTATAATACTCACTAGTTAGGCTTATAACACTCATTAGTTAGGTTTATAATACTTACTAGTTAGGTTTATAATACTTACTAGTTAGGTTTATAATACTCACTAGTTAGGTCTATAATACTCACTAGTTAGGCTTATAACACTCACTAGTTAGGTCTACAGTACTTACTAGTTAGGTCTACAGTACTTACTAGTTAGGTTTATAATACTCACTAGTTAGGTCTATAATACTCACTAGTTAGGTCTACAGTACTTACTAGTTAGGTCTACAGTACTTACTAGTTAGGTCTACAGTACTTACTAGTTAGGCTTATAACACTCACTAGTTAGGTCTATAATACTTACTAGTTAGGTCTACAGTACTTACTAGTTAGGTTTATAATACTCACTAGTTAGGTCTATAATACTCACTAGTTAGGTTTATAATACTCACTAGTTAGGTCTATAATACTCACTAGTTAGGCTTATAACACTCACTAGTTAGGTTTATAATACTCACTAGTTAGGTCTATAATACTTACTGGTTAGCTAAAATGTCTGTACACAAGCTTGCTTACCCTGGGCCTGACAGTGTTTACAGTTAACTGTATCTCCTTCCTCACTCTCGATGGTGGAAGCTTGACAGACTAACATGGCTGCCATGAGTAACGGCCCTCAACAAAGGCAGAAGAATTTTTCAGAATGTAACATTTTATCACTAGCAGGGAAGATCGACATAAAGAGCTTTAATTCAAAAAATAAAGTTCGATCCTACTCTTTACAGAAACGAACAACAGCTGGTAACTTCTGTGGACTCCACGTCAACTCGCGGGATGGAAAACAGTTAATAGTAATAACTTCTGTGGACTCTACGTCAACTCGCGGGATGGACAACAGGTAATAGCTTCTGTGGACTCCACGTCAACTCGCGGGATGGACAACAGCTAATAGCTTCTGTGGACTCTACGTCAACTCGCGGGATGGAAAACAGTTAATAGTAATAACTTCTGTGGACTTCACGTCAACTCGCGGGATGGACAACAGCTAATAGCTTCTGTGGACTCTACGTCAACTCGCGGGATGGAAAACAGTTAATAGTAATAACTTCTGTGGACTCTACGTCAACTCGCGGGATGGACAACAGGTAATAGTAATAGCTTCTGTGGACTCCACGCCAACACGCAGGATGGGAAGTTGTATTCCTAAAGCTCGAGCTGACTATGTTGCAGCAACACCTGGCTTCTCTGGAATACTGCTGTGTTACAATGGAAAGATTGTTTTCCAAGCTTCTTGAAACAGCTGCTTCGACTGCCCTATGGCCTACAAAAACTCCCCGGTGAACTAATATGATTCCGGGGGGGTGGGGTTTTTATGTGATAAAAATGTAGATTTCACACACACACACACACATATAAATCGTTCTTCTCACGAGTCGCTCATCTAGTTTGTATCGAATCTGGATAAGTAATTATTGGAAGACGTCTGATCCGTTTCTGGTAGATGTCTGCGTGACGTAAGGAGTTGGGGCTGATATTGTCAGCTGCTATCGAAAAGTCGTCGTTCGTTTGTCCTTCTTAACAAAAAAAAATAAGATGTTTAACATCAAATAACCATTCGTTGAGGGACGGTGAGTGACCAAAAATAAGATATGGTCAAGCCTCGCACTGAGAACAGTGCTGTCAACGTAGCCTAGGACTAATGAAACCGGTCGGTGTGGTAAGCCTACCCTTTACTAACTACATGAGCGAGCGGAGGCTGGGCCTTATCTGCAGGGATGGTTACTGCGGCACCTAGAAGTAGTTTAAAATAGACTGTCAGGAATTCTTCCAACATCGATAACTTCTGGTGTCTGTCAGTAGAGGACGCTTGTGAGTAATAAAGCTTGAATATTCTGAGTGACAGAAAAATAGTCTTTATAAGTGTTGTCGTTCATATTGATGATTAGCGTTTCTTTTCACTGAAACTTTTTGCTAATTTCTATAATGAATGGAAAATTCTACTGTAATTTATAATTACTTTTTTTTAAATGACTCCTTTTATCTTTTATAATGGCAATTTCTTTAACGAGTTTTTCTATAATTTAAATAAAAATTTTTGTGGTGATTCTTTCTATCATTTATATAACAGTTTCTGTAATGATTAAAGACCTATCAATTCAATATATTATAAACAGTTTGTGCATGATGGTACAGAAAAGTGCAGAATATTATAGAACGTCTTGTTTGTGGTATAAAAGATTGTACAGGGTTAAGACGTGTTGTGTATGGTGGATAAAGGCGGTTGATGGTTAAGACGTGTTGTGTATGGTGGTATATAAGACTGTTGAGGTTAAGACGTGTTGTATGGTGGTATAAAAGACTGTACA
>NW_013673616.1:23997-25859 GCF_000517525.1 Limulus polyphemus
GACGTGTTTTGTATGGTGGTATATAAGACTGTTGATGGTTAAGACGTGTTGGGTATGGTGGTATATAAGACTGTTGATGGTTAAGACGTGTTTTGTATGGTGGTATATAAGACTGTTGATGGTTAAGACGTGTTGGGTATGGTGGTATATAAGACTGTTGATGGTTAAGACGTGTTGGGTATGGTGGTATGGAAGACTGTTGAGGAACTGCGGAGAAACAAAACCAACAATGTAACATTCATGCTAGAACGAACCAAGAGGGCCCCGATATCAGCGATCGGCGAGCCTTATACAACCCATTAGTCACAAAGTTCAACGCACTAAGTCGTCATTTGGGAAAAGATAAGGCGTCACTTTGGATTTAAGGTTTATAGCGGTCCCTTTAAACCAACCACAGTAGTCATTTGAGTGTTAATAATCTGGATTTTAAAGAATTTATGAAGTTACTTTTATTGGTTTATCGAATCGGTAAAATCTTATTTCTATAATCAAGAAGTAATAACCACGAATTTTAAATATAAAAAATGTTTCATTTTCTGCCCCTTATAAACGTAAACCTATAACTGAACATTGTATTAACAGTTTGTGTTACAAGACAGAGGTTCCACAGCAGAAGTTACCAGGTTTTAACAGTTTAACCAACAAGTCGAAAGCTGGGAAACGAAATAGTTATAATGTAACTACACCATTTCTCTTGAATCTGTTCATGGCTTGCTTAACTTGTCCCTCACTCAAGCTGAAAGTTGTCCCTCACTCAAGCTAAAAGTTGTCTCTCAGTCAATCTGAAAGCTATATTTTACTCATGTTAAAAGTTGTCACCCAGTCAATGTGAAAGTTATATCTTACTCATGTTAAAAGTTGTCCCTCAGTCAATCTGAAAGCTATATTTTACTCATGTTAAAAGTTGTCCCCCAGTCAATCTGAAAGTTATATCTTACTCATGTTAAAAGTTGACCCTCAGTCAATCTGAAAGCTATATTTTACTCATGTTAAAAGTTGTCCCCCAGTCAATCTGAAAGTTATATCTTACTCATGTTAAAAGTTGTCCCCCAGTCAATCTGAATGCTATATCTTACTCATGTTAAAAGTTGTCTCTCAGTCAACTTTTAGCTATATCTTACCCATGTTCTAAATTGTCCCTCAGTCAATCCAAAAGCTATATCTTACTCATGTTAAAAGTTGTCCCTCTTACCCGGTCGTAAAGTCTTCCCTCAGACAACACCACTAAGAACAAATCCATCCGTGGCGCTGAAGACACGCGACTACAGAATTGGAAGCTTTGCCCACTTGTTTCAGTATTATCTCAAGTGCATGTATCAAATTGACTGTTGATTGCCACCATTAGGCCAGACCTCTCGGAGTGCTGACAACCAGAGTGATGTTTTTTCTTGTGATCGATATCTCTAATTTGTTTTCTCGCTCATTTATTTAGAATACAACACACGAACAACAACGTTCATCTGTCTCTCAGACTGTACGTAATTAAAACCATTTGACTGCTTTTTCTCGAAAAGGGTTGGAACAATAATGAACGTGGTTATGAAAAATCACCGTTCCTTTCTGTTGATTCCAGATATTTTAGTGGTCAAGAAAATGGCTGCCTTCGGTCAATTTAAAATACAAAGTTCAGAAACTTGTAAACATCTTCCTTATCTCTGATGCATATATAAAGATTATTATTAAGTATGATGTCACAACCTTAATACTACGAATCTAATAACATACACTTATTCAACACCTTCATTTGGTAAAGTTTTCATCAAATATTTCTGTGATCTTATCACGTTGTAGCTGATTTACATCTCCACAGTACACAGATATATTTGTATTTGGTCATCGTTTTGGACAACACTAAATCCTGC
>NW_013673616.1:26859-34478 GCF_000517525.1 Limulus polyphemus
ATCGTTTTGGACAACACTAAATCCTGTTCGAGTTCTTAAAGATAGATATATTTGCATTTGGTCATCGTTTTGGATAACACTAAATCCTGTTCGAGTTGTTAAAGATAGATATATTTGTATTTGGTCATCGTTTTGGACAACACTAAATCCTGTTCAAGTTCTTAAAGATAGACATACTTGTATTTGGTCATCGTTTTGGACAACACTAAATCCTGTTCGAGTTCTTAAAGATAGATATACTTGCATTTGGTCATCGTTTTGGACAACACTAGATCCTGTTCCTGTTCGAGTTGTTAAAGATAGACATATTTGTATTTGGTCATCGTTTTGGACAACACTAAATCCTGCTTCTGTTCGAGTTATTAACAAAATCTTGTCTATTTTTACCTGAGTGTTCTTCTTGTTGTCGTCCTGAGGTACAAACCACCAGAAATTGGAAACTGCTGAATGAACGTCAACAAACCACCAGAAATTGGAAACTGCCGAATGAACGTCAACAAACCACTAGAAATTGGAAACTGGTGAATGAACGTCAACAAACCACCAGAAATTGGAAACTGGTGAATGAACGTCAACAAACCACCAGAAATTGGAAACTGGCGAATGAACGACAACAAACCACCAGAAATTGGAAACTGGTGAATGAACGTCAACAAACCACCAGAAATTGGAAACTGGCGAATGAACGACAACAAACCACCAGAAATTGGAAACTGGTGAATGGACGTCAACAAACCACTAGAAATTGGAAACTGGTGAATGAGCGTCAACAAACCACCAGAAATTGGAAACTGGTGAATGGACGTCAACAAACCACTAGAAATTGGAAACTGGGGAATGAACGTCAACAAACCACCAGAAATTGGAAACTGGTGAATGAGCGTCAACAAACCACCAGAAATTGGAAACTGGGGAATGAGCGTCAACAAACCACCAGAAATTGGAAACTGGCGAATGAGCGTCAAATCGCTGACAGGAGTTCTTACCTTTTGATGATGTAATGTTAACAGAGAATTAACGAATGATATAAAATGATTTCAAGTTTCAGGTTGCTGGTGTTATCTTAAAACTGTAGGTGAAAATGAATGTAGAGCGTGGTTTGTTTAAATGTTTGTTTGTAATTAAGCACAAAGCTACACAATGGGCTATCTGTGCTCTGCCCACCACGGGTATCGAAACCCGGATTCTAGCATTGTAAGTCCGCAGACATACCGCTGTACCACTGGGGGGCAGGTTTGTTTAAAGCAAAAGTAAGAATAATTTATGCAAGTACGTAAAATTTAAACTTTTAATTTCTCGATTTTGAGCACAAAAAAAAAAACTTTGCAAGAAAGCAGCATGTGTTGCGCACGAAAATAAAACGAGGGACTTTTGACAACTGACACATAAATTAGTATTATGTCGAAATTACAAACATTAACGAAATCCCCAGTATAGGGACTCAAGTTCTTGTTGTAGTTTATTGGTTTCCAGATTTGTAGAAGCACGAATTACCTTATATCGTGCATGTCGAGTTTCCAAACAAACTTTTATGGTGCAGTAACAAGACACATAAATCTTAACCACTTCCCTCCTAACAACTGTCACTTTTCTGGTTGGTTGACTAATACAAAATTCCATTTGGTACCACAACCAGAGGAGAAAAGCTTCTGCGCGTGACATATTAACTGAAAAAATCCTGCTTAGCAAAAAACGAAGTTATTTCACTTTCACGAATGAACTGAAATCGTACACATTTTGTTTTCGTGTTATTACCACAAAACTCTTGAAAATCAATCATTTATTTGTTTCTAGAAATTATGGCGCAAAGTTACAGTAGAACTATTTTATGCATAGTCTTTTAAACTGATAGACAAGTCAGCACCCACCGCCAAATCTTTGGCTACTCTTGTCTGATCGATTAGTTGGATTGGACCGTCACTCTTGTGATGCACCCATAGCCCTAAAGTGCCCAGCACATTTATGAGATAACGGAACGCGAACCATGAATTAAAGATTTACAGTCACACTTTGTACATAAACATTAAGGAAGTTACTGTTTAGCTCTATAAAGGTTTAGAACAACTTACAATTCATATAATAAATATTTTAAAGACGTATTTATTGTCAATGAAGTGCAGATTATTAAAGTGTAACCCCGAAGAACCTACAGCTGTAAGCACTGGGGTAAGGATGCATTAGCCCCCACCCCCAAACAGCCAACAATATATTAAGGTAGGTTTGTTTGTTTGTTTATAATCATGCACAAAGCTACACAAAGGCTATCTGTGCTCTGCCCACCACGGGTATCGAAACCCGGTTTCTAGTGTTGTAAGTCCGCAGACATACCGCTGTGCCCCTGGGGGGGGGGCATTCAGGTAGGTATACCATATTTTAGTAATCGACATGTTTGACACTTTAGATGAACAACGTTGTTTGTTTCATTAACTGTAATGTATTTTAGACACTTTAGATGAACAACGTTGTTTGTTTTATTAACTGTAATGTATTTTAGACACTTTAGATGAACAACGTTGTTTGTTTTATTAACTGTAATGTATTTTAGACACTTTAGATGAACAACGTTGTTTGTTTTATTAACTGTAATGTATTTTACTTAGGACTAATGTAATTATTTATATCTTTGCTTTAGATGATGGAATTGGTAGAAACATTTACTCATAGTGGAGATTCAAGGACTTGTAATTGTTTATCGGTTGGGCCCCAAAACTATTAATACTGTGTGGGTTACAAGTGGGTCTGTACGAGTTAAGACTGAATGTCATAAGACGGTCCTCTCAATTGTTTAACCCCCACTCTACGAGCCACTTATTGTACTTTTAAACTCGCCAGAAACTTTTGACTAGTTTATCAATCACAATGTGTAGAAGTTTATCCTTCTCTGCTACAGAATTACCGGTTAAAATACGTGCTGTAGGAGACAAGGATAAACTTTACGTATTTTAACCGGTAATTTTGTAGGAGACAAGGATAAACTTCACGTATTTTAACCGGTGATTCTGTTTGAGACAAGGATAAACTTTACGTGAAGTTTATCCTTCTCTGCTACAGAATTACCGGTTAAAATACGTGAAGTTTATCCTTGTCTCAAACAGAATCCCTACAGAATTGTATATAAAAACATTTCTTAACGGTTTTAATAATTGTGTTACAAAGCAGGAGGTCCACACCTGACGTCTA
Organism: Limulus polyphemus; assembly: GCF_000517525.1. Lineage (NCBI taxonomy): Eukaryota > Metazoa > Arthropoda > Merostomata > Xiphosura > Limulidae > Limulus > Limulus polyphemus. The sequence goes on from NW_013673616.1 coordinate 30,040, forward strand.
TTTCAAACAGATTTTTATCTGAGTTATTTTATGTTTTATTTTTGTTAATTTTCTTTGATTTGAAAATTTAATAAGAACGTAAAGAGCTGAACAACTCTCGTAGCCGTAGTGGATTTAACTTGCCTGTGAATGGAAGCACATTATGCTAATATAATATTAAACTGACAAACAACGATTTATAAACGTAATGAAACGGTTTTATTTTAAGGAAAATACTACAAAACGTTGGTCTGTCGTCTTCAGGTCAAACGTGTAATATGTTCTTCCAAATAAAACTATTTCGTTATGTTTATAAATCGTTGTTTATCAATTCACTTTTGGATACCAAACATCCTTAACTAATGACGAAAAATCATGACTTTCAACACGTCAATATTCCATTCTCTATCGCATAGTTTTCGACATTAGCTTCTGTTAGAAGCGTCGAGGGAACAAAACCTTTTCTACTAGAGCTCAAGGAATAATGACGTCCACTCCTAAACAGATCTAAAACACTTCAAGTATGATGAGAGCGAGTCCTCCATCTTCGAGACAGAGAATTACGGTATATTAATGAGAGCGAGTCCTCCATCTTCGAGACAGAGAATTACGGTATATTAATGAGAGTGAGTCCTCCATCTTCGAGACAGAGAATTACGGTATATTATACTAAAAGATCAAAATCCGGCAGAATTTTTTTTTTTTGGTTAATTGTGAAAAGCTTACGTTTTTATCGACTTAAGATCTCACAGACGAGGGAGGGGATAACGTGGCCGTGCAGGGTAGGGTCTGGCACCAGAAAAGGATACAGCTATTCAGCAGAAAAGGTTCCGCTCGTGCTCACGTGGAGCTCGCTAACAGCAGGGTGATCCGTTTCCACCCGAAACGCTCCAGATTGAGGAAAATTGTGATAATGTACTAACACGTGTACAAGGACAGCCAACCGTTCTGTATGAAAAAAATATTATTATTCAGTAGACGGAAGAGGAGAACAAGGACCAAATCATGGGCTGAACTACATATTTACCATCATTATCGTGATGCTAGCCTTATCCACTGTTTGTAACCATAGTGATGCTAGTCTAACCCATTGTTTGTAACCATAGTGATGCTAGCCTTATCCACTGTTTGTAACCATAGTGATGCTAGTTTTACCCACTGTTTGTAACTGTGATGATGCTAGTTTCACCCACTGTTTGTAACTGTGATGATGCTAGTGTCACCCACTGTTTGTAACTGTGATGATGCTAGTTTCACCCACTGTTTGTAACTTTAATTATGCTAGTTTTACCCACTGTTTGTAACTTTAATGATGCTAGTTTTACCCACTGTTTGTAACTGTGATGATGCTAGTTTTGCCTACTGTTTGTAACTTTAATGATGCTAGTTTTACCCACTGTTTGTAACTTTAATGATGCTAGTTCTACCCACTGTTTGTAACTTTAATGATGCTAGTTTTACCCACTGTTTGTAACTGTGATGATGCTAGTTTTACCCACTGTTTGTAACTTTAATGATGCTAGTTCTACCCACTGTTTGTAACTTTAATGATGCTAGTTTCACCCACTGTTTGTAACTTTAATGATGCTAGTTTTACCCACTGTTTGTAACCATAGTGATGCTAGTTTTACCCACTGTTTGTAACTGTGATGATGCTAGTTTCACCCACTGTTTGTAACTGTGACCTATAGAAGAAACTAAACACAGAGAAGAGGTATACTGTTTTAACTCGTGAAACTTCTGGCTCAGGTCCAAGTTTAGTGTCATAACCTGAGACACATATTACGCGTATCATCTTGGTTTAAAGAAGTTTTCAAACTTAAACAGAATATGAGCAAACTCAATAAAAACACAAAATATTCGTTCTTCCAATCCTTATATTTTTTTCACAAAAAGTCACAATATTGAAATTTTGTTATTGTTCTGTTTTCTGTCAAAAATTTTGTTTAAAAATAAAAACATTCCAGAACACTTCTCATCCATTTTATTTACATGTTTAATTGAGTGTAAACCAGTTTTAATAACATTTTCTTAACCCTAAGATTTTGTGCTCACGATCCAGTTTAATTAGGTGTCGTAACTAAGAGTAATTAAATTGTTTTTAATCTAAAATGAAACATCATAAACGTAAATTAATTGCTATACAAATCCGTACAGAAATTATACAAACAAATGAGAAGACCGAGAAAAATAACGTAAGATAATAGTTATGTTTATCATTCAGTTGCAGCTTGATGCTTAGCTCTACAACTGTGGTTTATTGGAAAATATGCGAAACAAAATCATGACAGTTCATCGAGACAAACGTTTTCAAACTAAAAATCATAATACAAAATCTTACCTTGATATACAATGAACTCTGCTCAACGGATAGTTCAGACGACGTTTTCCACTAAAACATGCCTCGATCTATTCATGTTCTTAGAATTTCCTTTCATTGCTAATTTAAATCGTTAAAATAATATCATGGGTAACTAAAGAGCCCAGTATTCCTCCTGTCGGATGACATGGATGATTAATTGAGTGGATTTTACTTGTCGAAGGACATGGGTAACTAGAAACTCAGTTTGTCCTCATCAAGAAAAGATTACTGTAAATATAGTGTGAAAACAGCATCCAGAATATTCATAAAGACAACAGCGCTACCTAGCGGTGACCCGCGGCGATTATGTAATAACATTAAGTATATGCACTGCTCTGTTGGACATTCATAAAGATAACAGTGCTACCAAGCGGTGACCCGCTACGATTCTGTAATAATATTAATAACATGAATTGTTCTGTTAGACATATGTAAATACAACAGTGCTACCTAGCGGGGACTCGCTGCGATTCTGTAATAACATTAATAACATGAATTGTTCTGTTAGACGTATATAAAGACAACAGTGCTACCTAGTGGTGACTTAGGGTGATTCTGTAATAATATTAATAATATACATTGTTCTGTTGAACATATGTGAAAACAACAGTGCTACTAATGGTAACGGCGATTCTGTAATAATATTATTCACATGCATTGTTCTGCTGGACATATGTAAAGACAACGATGCTACCTAGTGGTGACTTAGGGTGATTCTCTAATAATATTAATAACATGCATTGTTCTGTTAGGCGTATCTAAAGACAATAGTGCTACCAGTGGTAACGGCGATTCTGTAATAATATTATTAACATGCATTGTTCTGCTGGACATATGTAAAGACAAAGGTGCTACCTAGTGGTGACTTCGTGTGATTCCTTAATAATGTGTCTCACTCTGGTAAACACGCATAAAGACAACAGTATTACTTAGGCACGTGTATGAGCATTTCGTGAAAATCTGTTGAGGCACTTGGACTAAAGGAAGAGCAGATGATATATGTAGGTTCAAGCAGTGCATGTCAAGAAGTAAGGCGACATAAATAGGCTCTAGACATTTGGGTTTCTGGACAAAAATGTCATCAATCATTACAGCAAAACGGACGTTGTACGTAGTCAATAGCCTAACACAAATCGTTGATTGATGAATTGTACGTTTCTACACATCTGTGGTACACTCAGAGTTAGCACGACCTTTAATCAACAATAATTCAGTTTTAGTCACATAAAGAACATAATTTCATCTACGTAATAATATTACAATAAAAGTATGACAATATTTGTCTCATACTCCAAGGTCATCCTTGTTTGTCTACACACAGGAAGAAGTCAATGGATTCACACACGCCTGCACACACGAGCATACGAATACAGAGGGTGTGAAACCTGTCCACACGTATACATCTGAAGATACCAGATAGTGTAATTGTGGTTTACACAATACACACTAGTGTAATGATGGTTACACAATAAACACTAGTGTAATAATGGTTTACACAACACACACTAGTGTAATAATGGTTTACAAAATATACACCAGTGTAATAATGGTTTACACAATACACACTAGTGTAATAATGGTTATACAATACACACTATTGCAATAAAGGTTTACACAACACACACTAGTGTAATAAAGGTTTACACAATACACACTAGTGTAATTGTGGTTTACACAACACACACTAGTGTAATTGTGGTTTACACACCAGTGTGATAAAGGTTTACACAACACACACTAGTGTAATAATGGTTTACACAATACACACTAGTGCAATGATGGTTACACAATAAACACTAGTGTAATAATGGTTTTATTACACTAGTGTGTATTGTGTAAACCTTTATTACACTAGTGTGTATTGTGTAAACCAATTGTGTAGTGTGTAGTGTAATAAAGGTTTACACAATACACACTAGTGTGATAGTGGTTTACACAACACACACTAGTGTAATAAAGGTTACACAATATACACTAGTGTAATAAAGGTTTACACAACACACACTAGTGTAATAATGGTTACACAATATACACTAGTGTAATAAAGGTTTACACAACACACACTAGTGTAATAATGGTTACACAATATACACTAGTG
>NW_013673617.1:0-13405 GCF_000517525.1 Limulus polyphemus
ATACACATTCACCTATAATTTTAGGTACTGTTACTGCTGGTGTACAACTAAACTATATACACATTCACCTATAATTTTAGGTACTGTTACTGCTGGTGTACAACTAAACTATATACACATTTACCTATAATTTTAAGTACTGTTACTGCTGGTGTACAACTAAACTATATACACATTCACCTATAATTTTAGGTACTGTTACTGCTGGTGTACAACTAAACTATATACACATTCACCTATAATTTTAGGTACTGTTACTGCTGGTGTACAACTAATCTTTATGAACATTTACCTATAATTTTAGGTACCTTATAAAAAGTTACCTATATTTGTAGGTACTGGTTGTGCTTATTTACAACAAGCAGCTTTACAAAGATTTACCTATAAGTTTGGGTGTTACCCTGCTTGTGTAGAACAAAGAACTTTACAAAGATTTGGGTACTGCCACCGCTTGGATACAACAAAGAACTTTATGAAAACATATCTATAGGTTTGGGTACTGCTCTGCTTTTGTAAAACATACAACTTTATAAAGACATACCTATAGGTTTGGGTACTGCCAAAGCCTGTGTACAATCATAAGGCAAACTACTCAGGGACCAGATAACTGGATGAACTTTCTCATGGATATTAAGCGAGAGGGATATCATAGAGCAAGTGTCTTGTCTCACAGCTACTCGTCTGGAAGAAAGAAAAAAAGAATTGAGTAAATCTGGTCTACCACCCTGCAGAGAATTACAGCATGCACATTAAGATGTTTATAAATTAATGTAGTATCTATATTAATAAAAAGGAAACTTGGAGTAATAGTCATGCAAGCTCGTTTCTCTGTTGAACATAAAAGTACATTCATATATAAAGATTTCTACTGAATATAAAAGTTAACAATTTCCTAAATTGAAAATGAATTTCCAATAATACATACCTCCGCTGACACTTATAGCTATTACTCGAAAACCAGGGTTTCTTCTTTGCCCATCTAAGCATTAGTCTGTTTTTTCTTGCTTGCTCTAGTCTTTTATACCCCACTTAATTGGCCTTGGCAATATTTGTCTCATGATACTCTCCATCTATGTTAATGGGCCCTCTATCCTGGTACTGTATATAAACACCCCATTCACATAATTATATCACTTTTTCTTAATTGCCCTTGGCAATATTTGTCTCATGCTACTCTCCATCTATGTTAATGGGCCCTCTATCCTGGTACTGTATATAAACACCCCATTCACATAATTTTATCACTTTTTCTTAATTGCCCTTGGCAATATTTGTCTCATGATACTCTCCATCTATGTTAATGGGCCCTCTATCCTGGTACTGTATATAAACACCCCATTCACATAATTATATCACTTTTCTTAATTGACCTTGGCAATATTTGTCTCATGGAACACCACATTTCTACAGAGCCTGTTGCAACCAGTAGTAATTAAAGTGAAATGATGGTTGCTAGTGCAGAATTGGTTTGATAAAAGCACATTAACTCGCCACAGAGTGGGATCCTGTGAAAACAAAGTAAGGGACCCTGAAAGGTAGAAATAAAAAAACTCACCCCTCTGAATAATCTAGCAGAAATAGTTAAGATAGCTACAGAGGGTAGGCAAAAACCCTCAGACGAAGAGACTGCCAGATCAAGCAAATTATGTGAGATAAAGATATTAAGGAAGTCTACGCACCAATCCACATAGTGACCTCCAGTGGGCAATTCAACTGGGCTGCTAAGGACATAGAAAAGAGAAATATGGTTAGATATGACTCACAGAGAGCCCAGAATAAAGGTATAAGTGCAGGCAACAAAACCTTCAAGACCATCACTGAACATGACCAAGATTAAAATTTGATTCGACATACAGAGAAAGAGTGAACAGATGAATTTGAGAAAAGGATTGAACCCCTTTCCTGTCTGACAGAGTTTTGGGTAAGAAGAAGAACTGATCTGAGGACATAGAAAGAATGAGAGTGATCTGTAGACAAACAGTGCAAATCACTCCAACCAGTAATGTCCATAGGCTAGCAGCCACGAAAAATATACCAGCAAGTAAAGGGGATCCATCCCATATAAGTCAGGTCACAAACAGGTGTAGAGAAACAACAAGTAACCTGCATCTACCTGTTAGCTAACTGGAATGGTCATTTGAAACCAGTTACCCAAAACAATGCAAGGAATCTGGAGAGTACTGGGGACTCAAAAGTATGTAGTTGTGATAATCAATTGGTAATCGATAAGGCTGCTATAAACAATGGCAATTGTGGAAGATGCAAAACCTCTGTCAAAGAGCCAAGTTAAAAAATGAGTTATGGTTGACACCACTTTCTCAATACAACATTGATGATATGCATGTCATTACCTTTGAGAAAAGTGACTTTTGGACTAAGCAGAAACTGAGCAAGATACATGTAAACCTTAGAAATTAAGCCCCAATGCTGTGTAAAAGATGGCATAACCTCTATACCAGAAGCATTGTGATCAACAGGACTGGACAATGGGTTGGAAAAAATCATATTTTGTACCCTGGGTAACATATGAAATGGAGAGAAGGTTGAGAGTGGTAATCCCATTCTGTCCAAATGGAAAGCATCTATTGCCAAGGCCCAAAGATGAAGTACTGGAAACCAAGTTGCCAGTAGTTGGGTAATCAAATGAGAGACCAACCCACCAACTGGAGTTGCAAAATAAGAGGCAATTCAACTGAACCTTGCGATGCAACATCTATTCTGTTGGGAGAATCTGTTTGGATTGAGACAATGGACCTGCTACTACAGGCATTACCCGTGGAACATGGCAAGCTAGAAGGGTGATAAGACTAGTCCCAAGAAAGGAGGTCCAAAATTCGAAAATAAGGTACCCTAGACCACATGCCTCCTTGATGAGAAACATAAGACACCACTGCGGAATAGTAGAGTGAAGCCTGATGATTTACCCCTTAACTCTCTCGGAACAGGGTCGGTCAATTTGACCGACTCACGTGACCTTTTGTACTCAGTTAAAGTCTTTATAAAATAATACTTATAACTCTTAATATATTAGGTATATCTTCATGAAATTTGGCAGTCTTTCAGTTAATATGACAAGTCTTTCACATACAAAAAAGTCATATTTCTTAGTGAAGTATCTTTAATCAAATAAAATAAAGATTTGTTCTTAAATATATTGAGTATTTGTTTTGAATAGTCCATGTGCAAAGTAATTTTCATGTTAAAATTAAAAATACTTTTTGTCATCTCACAAATCTCAAATTTCCTTTGTGTAGTAATCCCTAAAACCTCCTTAATGCATTTCACACGCTTTTTCGCTAAATCCTTATACTTTATCTGTTATTTTCTCTACCCTATCTCAAAACGGTATCAGTCAATTCAACCGACCTCGTAACAGATCACAAAGCATTATAAATAGTTTTATAATGTTAACAATATTCAAAATATCACTCTTCACTCATACTACATTTTCAATATTTCAGACAATACATACTAATATCAACAGTCTATCATTAGAACAATAATTATATTACCATTCTACTCACACCTATTTTTCAACAGTTCTAACAATAATTAAGATTACACTCTACACACCCAGTTTTCAAGGGTCCAAACAATATGTTACGATGTTAACTGTCCAAAATCAAGACAATAATTAAGATTTCACTCTATACACCTAGTTTTAAGATTTTAAACATGTTAAAACTTTAACTGTCCAAAGTCAAGACAATAATTAAGATTTCACTCTACACACCCAATGTTTTAAAACAATACATCAAAATATAAAATATTTACCATATGTACAATATTTAATATATCATTCTTTACCCAAGTCATGTTTTCAAAGACTTAAACAATACCTTACAATATTAACTTGTCTAACATTATATCAAAATGCTACTTTTTTATTTGTTCAAACAATGACATAATGTTAATTGTCTACTTTTAAATTTACTATTTGAGATGGCATTCCTTACCCAGGCCAAGTTTTCAGAGGTTCAAACAATATAAGCAATGTAGGTTCATAGTAACCATGCAAAAACTGGAGATCAATGATGTTATCAACTTTTTCATCTAATTCTGACAACTTTATGGTATATGAAGCCAAAACTGATGATTTACTGTAAAAAAGAGAATTAATTATTGACGATAATGTACAAATGGCTTTGTTTTGTCAAACATATTAATTTGAAGGTTATTTGTCAAAAAATGCTGAATCAGTTTTTTCTTGTACATTTTTACTTAAACTAATTTCTTATTTATTACTTCACAAGTTGAAGTCACAAAACTTGTAGAATATACAGTCTCTAACATCCACAAAACTTGTAAAATAGTTTTTAACATCCATAAAACTTGTAAAATATAGTTTTAACATCCACATCTTGTAAATATAGTCTTTAACATAAAAATGCAAATCCAATTTCTGTTGATCTTAATGAACATTACTTAGTTTACTGTAGAAAACAGTTTAAAAACATCACAGGTAAACAATTTAATATAATTTTAAATAGAGTTACACTTAATTGCATACAAGTAATTACTGGTTTTGTGGGTATGTTTTATATAATCTAAATGCTAGTTCTTATTCCTTAACACAGCTAAGTAACAGATTACTATCATTTCTATACAATGAAATTCACCTTTCTTTACATTTCCTCACCACAAACCATTGGTCTGTAAGTTCTGTCAAGTAATTTAATATGCTAGTCACACCTACATTTGTGTAGCTCAATATTTAACTTAACTTGTAAGTTACTAATTCTCTATAATGTAGCAATCCTTAACACTATCCATCATTTATGCTGAAGCTCTGACACAAATTAGACAAACACAAAGACATTTGGAAATATCACAGATACCTACATCAACTTAACTTGCTAACTCTCTAGAATATAGTAATTCTTGGTATTGATTCATCAGGCATAGAGAGGCTCTGACATAATTTAGACAAACACAAAGACATTTGGAAATATCACAGACACCTACATATGTCAAACACTATAATCAACCTTTAACTTGCTAATTCTCTAGAATATAGTAATTCTTGGTATTGATTCATCAGGCAGAGAGAGGCTCTGACATAATTTAGACAAATAGAAAGACATCATTTTGGAACGTCATACCAGTTCCCTACATGTATGTTAATCTACTACCTGATGGGGTTTGTAAGATAAGGACACCACCTACTGAAAACCAATATACAGGAATTGTAAAAACAAAAGCTTGTAGCAGTCACACACACTGGAGAATAATGATAATTCATACAAAATATAATATTTAATCAAAGTTAAAGTGTACAAGGATGAAGTTCATTCTAAGTAAACAAAACCATCACAACATAAATGAGAACAATTATAAGATTATTTTTACAGAATAAACTTCTATATTTTAACTCTTATCATCAAATTATAAAGATTAAGAGAGAGCATAACAAGAGTAATCTTTATATTCTGTTCATATGATAACCCACAAGGCCACCCTTCCACTGTAGCACACAAAATGTTCATCCAATGTAATATACCCATGCTACATGCATTATTAAATGTTACTTTAGTTTGGCATTGGCTTTAGGTATTTTGCTATCCATCTCCTCTCTTGGCTGACATGAACCCTCATTCACAGCACTAAGGCAGTAAACTTGAAATGCCTGCTAAATCCAAATCACTTGTCCAATTGCTTATCAATTTACATTCAATCTTTGGGAGTTCATCTGAGATTTACTATCCAACTTCATACAAATTGATTTGGCAAGCTCCTCACAATAGCTTGTGAAATCAGACACTTGGATAACTCTGATTTATATATACATATACATACAAGAGAACATTCTTATACAGAAGAATACATATAGGGAGGAAGATCTTATGAAATTGCAAAAAAGTAACATTCTTCAATAGAATAAAATGTGTAAAAAGAAATATCCTTCTATGAAACTAGTAAAAAGAACATTCTTTAATAGAATAAAATGTGTAAAAAGAAATATCCTTCTATGAAACTAGTAAAAAGAACATTCTTTAATAGAGGAGTAAGTTTATGAAGGAATATCCTTCTAGGAAACTATTAAAAAGACATTCTTTTATAGAGGAGTAAGTGTAAGAAGGAATATCCTTCTAGGAAACTATTAAAAAGAACATTCTTTTATAGAGGAGTAAGTGTAAGAAGGAATATCCTTCTAGGAAACTATTAAAAAGAACATTCTTTTATAGAGGAGTAAGTTTAGGAAGGAATATTCTTCTAGGAAACTATTAAAAAGAACATTCTTTAATAGAGGAGTAAGTTTAGGAAGGATGATCCTTCTAGGAAACTATTAAAAAGAACATTCTTTTATAGAGGAGTAAGTTTAGGAAGGAATATCCTTCTAGGAAACTATTAAAAAGAACATTCTTTTATAGAGGAGTCAGTTTAGGAAGGATGATCCTTCTAGGAAACTATTAAAAAGAACATTCTTTTATAGAGGAGTAAGTTTAGGAAGGAATATCCTTCTAGGAAACTATTAAAAAGAACATTCTTTTATTTAGAAGAGTATGTGTAGGAAGGATGATCCTTCCAAGAAACTGTTAAAAGGGACATTCTTTTATAAAAATGTAAAAAACAAAAACTAGGAAAAATGAAAATTCTTACCAAAAGTTCAAAAAAGGAACATCTTTTCACAACAAAATATAGTGAGTTATCTTATACAGTATTCTATTTGAAACCTAATAACCACCTTTGATTTTGAACTTACTAACCTGCCAGGAAGAAGACTGGAATCCTGGTCTTCAGTAGCAGAATCTTTACGAAAAGGAAGAATAACTAAATTTTTCCCATACACCATCATAGCAGCACATCGACCTTCTGGGTCTACTCGTACAAATGGTATCTGATAATGCTGAGTAAATCCACCCTGAAGATGCATAAAAAGATATTAACAGTCTTAGGGAAAACATGTACTAAGGATATTAGGTGAAAATCATACCATAAATGTCCTAAATTTTGAAAAAACAAACAACAAACAAAAATGTGTGAACACTTTGACAATTCCAAAACATCTAATAAATACTTCCTGTTATTACGTGCTTGTGTTGTTTTATCATGAATATCAAAAGTTTAAAAATTCCATTACTGCTTAGAGCAACAACTTTACTCAACACACATCAATCTTTTATTCTGAGTTACTGTCTTTTTTTGCCAAAACTAAACAAAGAAACATAAGATCCCTGTACATTACAATATGTTCTTTCTATGTTATAAACATGACCAACATCAATGCCAGAGAGAGTGATAAATATTTCTTAAAAGCCAGAGGGTATGGGAGAGGAGTGTCAATGTTGGCTGAACAAAAAGTGATATCTTAGTAAAGCAAGAAGGTAAGAGGTTGAAACTTTATATCATAGCTTGTCAGTATCTATAGAATGTTTCTCTAATTGGTTGAATAACTTAAAGTGCTTATAAGGGAAGAGAAAAACTTGTAAATGAGAAATTACTGTGATACAAAGTCATGTGACTCTGGCAGTTACATATTGTGTACTTAAATATTTCCTTTTAATATTACGAAATTAAAACTTATGTAATATAAAAATTAGATTTATAAACTATGTTTTGATGCCAAGTTTATTGACATATATTTATAATAAAGTAGTTTACGCAAGTTTTGAATGTAACTCTGTATAAAGGTTGCGACAAGTGCACTTTGACCTTGCCGTATCCAAAGGGTTAACTTTAATCACATTACAGATTTCAAACTGTTAGCCATGTTGGAAGTATGTAGTAGACTGAGATGAAGCATGATTTCCAGCTGTTAGCTAGGTAGAAAGTCTGTACTTGATAACAACACACATGTAGTAGACTGAGAGAAAGCATGATTTCCAGCTGTTAGCTAGGTAGAAAGTCTGTACTTGATAACAACACGCGTGTAGTAGACTGAAATGAAGCATGATTTCCAGCTGTTAACTAGGTAGAAAGTCTGTACTTGATAACAACACGTGTATTAGATCACATGTAAAAGTATAAAGTAGCTGCTTTCTTCAAGGAAAACGTTACCTCCCTACTATGAAATCATGCTGAAGCTTCCTCAAATTTTGTTTTTTCTGTTTTACAATAACATCCAAGAAATAAATTACTTTACCTTGAATTCACGAATATTATTATACTAACCACAAAATATGAATAAAACTGTTAATGTTTACTTTTATTTTGTCTTTACCACACATCTACAGTTTTACTGAATATTCTGTGTTTTACAAGTCAATTTTAGTTGGACTTACCTTCATATCATAATCTTCAAAATAATGAAGAGAGAGAGTTTTCAAGTCATGAGTGCTAGGATCATATTCAACTACTGAGAGCTAGAACAATATAAAAAAAGTATATTTATATTGTAACATTTTGGTTGTTAAGACTCAAAGCAGGATCTAATTTATTAAAAACTAGCTGAGGGTATCAGTTCAGGAAATTGCATGAAGGAAAATGTTAGATAATGTTCCCCTTTCTTTTTTGTTCTGTTATTAAATCCTAATGACATCATTAGATGCTAATTGCATATCCTACTATGTGAAAGGTAATTATTGACTAATTAAACTGATTAAGTACTTGTGTTTTTAAGTTCAAAGCCAAAAGTCTATAAAACAAAAAAGTGTAGAAATGTGCCCTATTTCAGGAAGTTTTTTATTTCCCTTCTCAGGCATAAATCATAAAACAAAATAGCCTATGTACCAGTCAACTTTAGGTGATGGATGCTAACACACACACACACACATAACAATTCATGTTTAAAATAAGATTCTATAATTCTCACCATACTAAAGCTTGTATGTAGCTATTACCAAGCTACTATACACAACACTTGATCATCAAAATCTTCAGCAAGGAAGGCTAAGATTGAACTAAAAACTACTTTTAAGTATAAAGATATCACACTCTTCACAAAACTTTTAACAATTTCTTAACAAAAAGCTTTAATATTAGAAGATAATGAAAAGATAGTATATGTAGGAGGTCAGTTTGTATATATATATATATACAGATAACCTCATATCAGTGTTGAGCTAAAAAGACATACATTTATAATTAATGCACAATTCCAATAAAGATAACTTACTCACGTAGAATAACTAAGATGTCTATTTTATCAACAGGTTATCAGTATTTATCAATGAAAGTTAATTATGAAATTTCTTGTAGTATAACTATGTTTTTGGTCATTATTTCTCATTATTTAATACCTTTGCTTCCTGAAAACTGAGTAAAAGAGCATTACGAGGTGACCCTGTGAGCCTAACAGCTTGAAGTGACATAATGTTGCCGTGCAGAGAAAAGGACTGGGTGCACTCTAATTTCAGTTTTGGTTGTTTGTCATTTTCTCCTAGTTTATCAGAAACCTAAGAAATATATTTTATGTTTTAGTACATAATATTTATTAAATTCTATTACATAGAACTTTGAAATATTTCTTACTTTTTATCCTTTAAATTTTAATAGCTTAAAAAGCAAATTTATCAATCCAATTTTTTCTTTTTTTTTTTGCATATATATATAATATTGCTTGAGTTGTTGTCATCCTTTCTAACAATTAAGTTCTGGTTATTTATAAGAATTAAGTGATTAGGAGATTTTAAAGAACACACTACTACAATATGTTTGTTCATTTCACTTGATGAAACCTTTATTCCATACCTCTGCTTCTGGTACAAGTCTAAAAACTTTGAGATGAGATGCTTGTGCAACAATCAAATTATGTTCTTCCATGTTGTAAAAGTTACAGTAAAGGCAATGCTCTACTCCTGTTGGTGGATGAGTCTGCTTGTGAAAAGCATACATATTGGATGCCATCTTTAGCTTGTTTAGGCCTGAAATTTAATGAATATAACAATGTAATTCAAAATTTTATAAAACAAAACATGGTGACCTTCCACCAAGTATCAATTCAAGTATTTAGCACCTCCAAGATCTACAACAGCAAATAGAATACAAATACATTAGTAACTCAGTTCATTTAGTTCAGTGACTGTTTTTTAAGTAAAATTATTAAAACTGAACAATATAGGTGCTCCCTAATGTTAATAAAACACCACTGTGTGAATGGTAGACAAAAAGATCAACTAAAACTGACAATATATTACACACAGCAGGTGATTTTCATTTACTCATGATCTATTTCAGTTTCTAGATCTAGCTGTTTATCAACCAATAAATATTTTACCAAATTTTCTTTTTCTATAATTAAACTACAAGTTGAAAGTTGTGTCACCAATTAAATGTTTATTAGTTTTTCGACTACCATTATGACACAACTATTTGAAAGTATACATATGAAACTTTTAGTTTCTATTACTATAACAGCACTATGTTATGGTTAATAGCTGCCTGTATGATAACCTAGGTCTAACTATTAGTTAATTACTTTATTAATTACTAATTATGAACTTGTTTTCATCCTATGTTCTGGCTACTAATCTGCTCTCATCTTCAGAGAAGTTCCAAGGAGGACTATTTCTGTCATAATAGTAATTTCTATTGTAACTAAAATGCTACATTTAACACTAATAAAACAAAAAAAAAAATGCTTGGAAATTGAGTATGAGGATAAGTTAGAACAATTTCCATGTTTTTTTTGGTTTAATTATTGTGAAATGTAGCATTATAATTTTTATAATGTCCAAGGATTAACATAAATTGTTGATATTTTGCTTTAGATACTGAAGACAGAATCTTTAGAATTCTGGAATGTTCATCTGTTTAAATAACTAAACAATGTTGATCCTTTTTATCAACAAACATTACACATTTACGGGAAAATTGTTTGAACATATGGTAGACAAATATTCTTCCTCTTAATCTTAATAAAGTTAGCACACTGTGAAATTTGTTACACAACTTACTATAAGTTATTTCAATGCTGTTTCCATGTAATTCTCTGTAAATAAATTCAATTAACTCTTCTTTATATGAACAGTTCTGTATACACATGGTGAAAGATGATGTTGTTCAAGAAAAGGAATGTCACAATTTTTTGTGTTAACTGGAACAATGTCAAATTGATTAAATATTCCAATAATTAATAGAATTAAATATATTTGAATCATTAGAAATAATTAAGAGCTCAAAGTTAATTTTAAATAGAAATTGTGGCTCAGGAGTTAAAGAAGTTTATTGCCTGGAAACTGTATTAAAAGAAGGATAAATACATGGCAACCCTACATATGCTAATTGTTTTTTGCATTATATAAACAGTACAACAGGGTTCTTTACTACAGTCTTCTTCCTGATCATGGTGGCTCACTGAAACATGTAGAAAATGTTAGATTCAGCCTGGTGTCTTTAAAAGTATTTTTTTAATGTACTGTGTAAATTTTCACATTGTCTTATATTGATTTTAATAAGCACTTTATACAAGGCTAGGTCAATTAAGTTTTAAGCCTGGTATTATTCACATCCATTTCACTTTGTAAAAGTTATCTTGTTATTGGAGTTACTTCAAATTAACATCCAAGTGCGTATAATTTTATTAAACTATCATAAACAAACTACTGTAACATTTTAACAAATTTAATATTACAAAGATTAGTATTCAGAATACTTGAAAATATTAAAACTTATGGAGAGCATTGCATACAGATTGCCACTTTAGCCATCACATGAAAAAATATGAAATTTTAGATTTCCTTATTATGTTAGTATTATTCTGATATACTGTATATTCTTCTTTTCTGGCATGATGAGCTACTGTAAATAGATCAGTTTATATAGCTTTTGTGTGTCTGTTATACTTTTAAATTCTAACTTTTGTTTTTTATTTTCTGTAACTCCAATTTTATTGGAAACCATACAGCCAGTATTACAAATTTAGCAGAATTCCTGCTAGATCTAGTGGATTTGTCAAGTCTTGTGGAAAATTAATTTTTTATCTAATGATTGATACTCAGATAGAGAATCTAAATGTTTCTGCAGACCATGCAAGTACTGGATTTTATTTTTAACATATTTTTTGGGCTCAGCTTGGAATTTTGATTATTTATAGACACTGTACATAGCTGAAAGCCTTCTACAGTTCACTTAATTCAGATCAATAACATCACATTCAAAATCCTTCTTTCGGTTTTGCAAATTATCTATAATTTGTAAATCTAAAAACGCTTAAATTTTCACAGTATATGATGATTTTTATAAATTATAATTCTTAATGGTCATGTAAAAACTAAGATTGTGTCATAAATTAAAATGACATTTTATAAAGCTGTTGTTCTTCAGATCTAATGTCGTAGTTATTATTAACGATAACAGTATAAGTTAAGTGTAAATTCCAATTCTACGACTGGTAGTGGTACGAGTAAGGAACACTCACTAAGCCTATTTATTATTATAAAATTCCATTCCAGTCAATTTTAAATTTAATACCCAATTAACACCTAATTATATATATATATATATCCAAATAAGTGTGAGTCTTATAAATGTTAAGTATAGGGCAAAGTAAAATATACAGACAACAACTGAGTTATAATTAAATTTATACTTCTTACTTTTACTCAACTAATTTAAACCCTTCTTTAGCTTCTTGTGCGATAACCGGCATTTTACGCCATCTATAGTTATAAAATAAGTAATCAATATCTCAGTTAAATTTCTTTCAGCGTATTTTATTTTGAAAATAGTCTATTTAATACCGAGAGTAGTGGTTTTATTGTATAGGATTTTATCAGGCACTCTTTAATGTGTCTCTTGGCTAATAGCTTGAATACCTTTTTAATTTAGAAACTTACAAAAAATCTGAGCTGTCGAAGTCTAAATGCAACAACTTGAAAATGCGCCATACTTATTCTAATATAAGGTATGCGATATGCGAAAAATTAATTTCTGTTTTTATTAAAAGTTTGCCCTTGAAGAAGATAGGTTCATTTTTCGAAAGCGCTCGGGTTATAGGGTTTTTATCATTTTGTATCAAGACCTATTGAACCTACGAGTTTTTCTGACATCGTGAATATTTTTATTAAATATGCTGCCAAGAAAAGAAAAAAAACCTGATGCTACCTAGAAGGTTATGACATAACAAAGTTGAATTTTTAATTTAAAAGTTTTGTACTAAAAGTACAGCCCTTAATTAAAATCTCCATATAAACAGGAATATGCTGACATACAAGAGTACAAAAACAACTATTATACCATACCCATTTCATACTCTAAAATCTGATGGTCTTAAGGTAAGAGATAACTGATGTATTTCTGGAACTTGAGAGTGAAGGAAAATTTTGTGAACTTATGTGCTTTCCTGATATCATCATTAATAATATTGTTGCGTCAGCGAGGTCACGTAACTAGTATCACGCCACGTCCTTCTCGAACCTTCGTGAATTGTCGGGAGACTACTAGATTGGGGGTAGCTGGTATATATAAGACCGTCACAACGTGACGGGCGTGTGTGTGTGTAATTGAACTGAGTATTGTTGAAGTC
>NW_013673617.1:13925-24915 GCF_000517525.1 Limulus polyphemus
CAGCAGACAACAGGGACAACTATAGAGCACTGTGGTTATGAGTGCATTAGTATGAAGATTATGATTAATACAGCATTATCATTGTTTTATCCAGTTTGCATTTGGTAGCTGTGTTGAACTACTTAAAATGTAATCCATTCCAAGAAACCTCTAGCACTTTGGAATAGATATTGATGAAGATAGGTACATCCATGAAAAGCACTAGTTTTATTTGTTTTGTAACGTGATTTACCAACTTTGTTTTTTGTTCTATGTTTTTTAACCATCATGACTGTTACTTCACGTGTATTAAATATAAATTGATAAACTTAACAGCAAAAGTATAATCATTTCTAAGAATTAATCAAGATGAGTTTCAAGTATAATGATTAAAAATAAGATGGTATATGTTTTGTGAGCATAGGTAGTGTTAGGAAAACTTCCTGTCAATCACATTATCATCTACCAGCTGCAGGATATCTTCTCCTGATGTGTTAATTCCAGAGTTTGTCAATTCCCTCTACATCAAGACAAATGATCAGATGTTGGTTGTGTACCTTGCTTTGATGGTGCGCTCTGTTATTGCTTTACACAACTTGATTAACAACAAGATAACCAACAGAGATGCAGAGAAGAAGGAGGGAACAAAAAAGATGACAGTAAAGACAAGAAGAAAGAAGAGGAGAAAAAAAAAGACAGATGAGGGGGAAAAAAGAAGAAAAAGGCAAAATAAAAGAGACAAAAAGCAGCTGATTTTTTATAGCATGGTTAATTTCTGTACATTTAGATCATTAAATTTTTTGTATTTGTAGGTTGTACTTTTTGTTTTGTTTCTAATAGCACATTAATAAGTCACTAATCTTAAAGAAATGTTAAGATAATATTAATTTCTATATACAATATTACAGTAAACTTTTGTTTTTGTAAATTGTTGTATAAGAATAGGTTGTTGATAAATACACAGTGTTATTATACAAATACAATATTGCATGTTTATAATAAACATAAAAAAATGTTTTGGTTCATTGACTTCAATTATGCTTTACCTAAGCCAAATGGTAACATGACATATTCCTAAAATCAATTTCCTGCAGTAAGGCTGTCTTCTCTCTTGGCAACACCCACTTAAGATTCAATGCTGAAAATAATTTTGATTCAGATAGAGCATTCAAAGTAGAGTCAGTCTTTGGCAGTGGGTAGGTATCCTTCTTTGTGATTTTATTTACCCTCTGGTACTCAATACAGAACCTAATGGATCCATCTTTCTTCTTCACAATTACAATAGCTAATTTTCAAGAACTAGCACCAGGTTCTTTCACTCCTTTCTTCCTTCATGGCTCTATCTCTTTGAAACCTGTTTTGCAAATGAAAGCCATCTGGTTAAATCATCTATTTAGGCTTCATTTCCAATATCAATCTTAAGAGATATTTGTTCTGCCTAAGTCATGAGGTCAACTGAAGAATGTACCTTGATATTCCATAGCATTTCATGTAATTTCTGGCATTTGATCAGCTGTAAGATCTCTACAGCTCAAGTTCTCCAGCTCTGGTAAATGATGTGGTATGTTGTCATTATGTAAGGATTTAACACCAGACTTTCTACATCTTACCTCAAGCATGACCACTTTTGATGTGGAAGTACTCATTGTACAGCTTCATATCTTGGAAAGTCCAGTCCATACTTGACTTATATTTTATGGTTTATCTTGTTCATAGTCTTAATGATGACATAATCTTTCTAAACATTGATCTCTTAGGGCATGCTGGAGTATTTGGTTATATTACGTTCCTGTCATTAGTTGTAAATTTATTCCTAATAATCCTTTCTTTTAACTCCTCTCTTACCTCTTGATCTTCATTTATTTTTGTATAAACTTCTTGGTCTTATATTTTTCTGTAATTGTCATCTTGCTCTTTTTTTAATTTTCTGTCTTGTTCTTAATCTTATTTTAGTTTTTACTTTCATTCTTCTAATTTTCATGCTCTTTCTTTTAACTGTTTCAGCATCTCCTGTAAAGTTTTGATCTTGTTATCTTGAATGTAAGTTTAATCAAAGTTCTATTTTATTTTCACCAAAATAATCCCACTTCTGGCAAGTATTATAGCATGTTCTATTGTTTTGTGGGTTCTTTTTTATTATTAGTTTCTCTTTTAGCATTTGCTACAGGTTACTTAACTTGTATGCCTAACTTCACAAAACAAAACAGTTAAAAATTCTAAGAATAATGGTATGTACATGTAATTAATAACAAACATGCAACCAACTCACTGTTTAGCTTATTCACTGATGGGTACTGAACCAATTAACTCATATTTATATTGTATCCTTGTTTCTACATACTACACAAAATTTCTAGGTATTACATCATGAACAATGATAAATTTATACATTTACATTTAATTACAAAGAAAGTGTACACAAAGAAACAGATACACACTAATCAACCCATAGCTGGTGTAGCTCATAAAGTTACTTATTTACATTTAATGACAAATAATTTGATAACCTAATCAACCCATAGATGGAGTATCTTTAGAAATTAATTTATTACATAATGACAAAAATTTACACACAGCAAGATATAATGTGGTGCACCAATAGCACTTGTAGTTCACATAGCCATTTGGTTACACCTTGTGACAGAGAAAATCTATATACAGAAATGCAATGTGGTGCATAACTGCCACTTACCTACACCTTATGGCAGAGAAAACCTACATACAGAAACATGTAATGTATTGATATCTGAAAAACATTGTAAAGACACTTGGTCATACCAAGTGTGAAAAGTAGCTGTTGCTTTATTTTAAAACTGACAGAAGTTTAAATAAACTGAAAACAAAACTAAGCTGATGTATAGAACATTGTTAGATTAATTTAAGTAACATTCATAATAAAAACAAAGTCAACATGACACATTTTGTACTAGTAACACCTAAGGCAGCAACTGTTCTCACATTTTGTACAGGTAACAATTGAGGTATCAACTGTTTTACATTTTGTGCAAGAGACATTTGAAGCAACAATTGTGACACATTTTGTACTATTAACAACTAAGGCATCAACTGTTTTACATTTTTGTGCTAGAGACATTTGAATTATCAACTGTTGGCACATTTTGTACTAGTAACAATTAAGGCATCAGCTGTTTTATATTTTATACTGGACATTTGAAGTATCATCTGTTGGCACTTTTTGTACTACTTAATAAACAGGATTTTTTTTATACTAAAACATGATTAAAAAGTTATTAGGTCGTCAAGAAATTAATGTCGCATTTGGGAACACTTTCATTACCCCCCCCAAAAACAAAAACGTACATCACGTATAATAGTTAAATGAACCGCCTAAACGACACGATAGTGTAGCCTATATAATGTGTAAAGTTTAGTATACTCTAATCCCTTATAGTGATGGCACACAACGAAACACACATTCAGCATGTAATGTTGTTTGAATACAAGAAGAGAAACAATGCCTCTGTAGCCACAAAGAATATCAAAGAAGTTTATGGAAATGTTTTGAATGTTCGTAAGTATCAACGATGGTTCAGCAAATTTCGTTCAGGTGACCTTAGCCTTAAAAACTGTGAGGGAAGGATGTTGGAATTGATATTGATGCTCTGAAGATGCTTGTTGAGTGTAACCCAAGGCAACACACTCGTGAAATGTCCCTGAAATTGCATGTCTCTCATGAAACAATACATAAACATCTAAGGAATATGGGAAAACTTCATAAAGAAGGTGTTTGAGTGCCTCACGAACTCTCCGATGATCATCGTTTCCAATGTGTGAATGTTGCTTCATCTTTTGCATGACAAAATGGACATGATTCATTCTGACTACTCTATGGTGGTTTCATATTTTTCTTCTCATTCTTGAGGTCTTGGTTTTTGGGCTTTGGATCTTCTTTTTCAGTTCATTCTAATGACATCCATCTTTTGGCCTGTCATGTACCAGGGGTTATGATTTTGATAGCAGATCACCTTTTTCGACCCCATCAGATTCTTCCACCAGCATGGATGTCCCATCAGGCGGTCTTTCAATGGATTTGTTCTCAGTTTGGCTCTCCAGTGATAGACACCTTTGCAACCCATTGGAATTCTAGCCAACAGTTCTGGTCTCCAATTCCACATTCACAAGCTCTGACAATAGATGCTTTAAGTCAAGACTGGACAGGATTCCATGTGTATGCCTTTCCTATGATTCATTTCAACCCATGTTAGGTTCTCTTGTCAGCACATTTTTGGCCTGCTCAGACATGGTTTCCTCTTCTTCAGTTGCTCCAGGAATGTTTACCTCTTCATTCATCCTTGTTGAGACAACCTGAGTCAAACATTTAACATCTGCATGTTTAACGACTCCAGCTTCATGTATGGAAGTTGTGCAGTCCTTTGCCCAACCATAGGGAATTAAATTCTGGTTTCCATTTGACTATATCCTCCATCAACCTAATATAGCAATCTATCAATGGAAATGGACTACATATTGTCAGTGGTGTCTTCAGTGAGCCTTCAACCCACTTCATCCTACAGTGTCCATAGTTTCAAGTTTTTTCACATAGATTTTTGAAAGTTTTGTCTTCTACCTTGCATTTATATACAGCATCCTTCACTGCTCCCTTTTGCTCTCTACATATACAATGTTTTTTTACTCCTGTGCTATCTCCTTTCATATTCATCATCCTAAACAACCGTTTCAATTGCCTAATTGGAACTTTAAGAGTTGTTTTTTCATGCGTTATCACTTTATCCCTTCAAACCGATGACCTCCTGTTCTTTGTATCACCATTCCCTTGAGGTATATTTCTATTGTTGTTAGCTTCCAGACACAGCTGTTCTGATTTATTTGCCATCCCTGTTCAGCAGACTCTGTCCTTCCACCTCTTTTTTTGCTCTATCCAGACAGATCCTTCCTACTGAACACTCTCGCTGCCAGAGAAGGGAATAAATTCTTTTTCCTATTCTTTTTCCAGGCATTTCACATCTCTACAATCTATCATACCCAGTTCTTTTGTGTCCAGTCAGAGCACTTAGATGTACTATGGCTTGTACAGAACTGTTTAGGGGCCCTATGCACTGTCTTTTTATTTAGTGGGATTCTGCAGTGTCCCCGGATTTATCACCCATTACATTCACCAGGGGCTTCGGGAGTTGATTCCTACAGCCTATTTGGGGTTATCTTTGTAGGTTGAAATATACTCCACATCTCTTCTCACCAGGTTCGGCATCTGTCAATGTCATTGTCTGCTCGTCTGAACTGTTCTCTGGAGGATATTTTACTGGCCTGTATGTGGACTTCTCCCAACACTTTCCTGTCTCATTACCTTCATGATCTGGCAGTTTCTTCTTCTGTGGGATTTTTGCCTCCCTATAAGTGTCAGCAGAGGTAAGTATGTTTAGAAATACATTTTTTAAATTAGGAAAATGATAACTTCTGCTGCACAACATGTTGCTAAGTGTATTATCCAATAGAGCATGTACATGTGCATAATATTGGTTTTATCAACTACAGGCTCAAACTAGAATGTTGTGGGAAGAAAATGTTTTATGTATCAACCTGATAAAAATGGAACCATCAAAATTAAGATGGACATCATAAGACTGGAGACAACTAGCACACCACACACTAGTAAATATATACATAATCACATTTATTCAGATGAAAAAATAGTGTATTATATTCAATAAAACAATTTTCAATTTCACGGTAAAAGCTGCAAATACGAGTCATTAAGAGTTCCAAACTATTAATAACATTAAATGCAATTCTTATAATAATGTATATTTAAAAAAATACAAAATTTAATTTTCACTATCAATGCAGCCACTGGACATATGATGTAAAAGCTAAATATTACACAGACACATGTTCTTCAACTTTTGATTGGCTTATTACCACATCATGAAGAGGCTGATCTTCGTTGTTGGTTTTCAAGTTTTCTATCTTCTGGATGACATTCATTCCTTCCAGAACCTTCCCAAAGACTACGTGGTAACCATCTAGCCATGGAGTGTTCACAGTGGTGATAAAGAACTGACATCCATTTGTGTCTTTACCTGAAGAAAAGACATATCAAAAAATCTCTTTGTTTTAACATCACCAGTGATTTGTCACCACTCTTTTAACTGTCTGCCACATTATCCAATGCTGAACAAAATGTTTTACCGAGCATCATAAAAAAACGGGTATTTTTTACAAACTGATTAAACAAAACCAACACATCATTATATCATATGTAAAAGATGAATCAGGTGTGCTATCATACAAAAGTTGTTCTTGTAATGAGATCCAATATTAATTTTAACAAACAAATTAAATGTATCAAAAGTAATTAGTATATGATATTAATTTACCAGTAGAACATTTTTATATTCAGAACCAGAAGTCAAGTTTTTAAACTAAGAAAAATGTAAGAAACCAACGTTATCTTTGTTTCATGACATTTTGGAAATATCAATTATTTAAAGTGAAACTATACAATATACAAAATGATTAAAAGCCTGATGTACTCTTTAATTTGACAGAAATACACATAGAACACTCAATCATCACATAAGCCTAAAATCCTTTTATTTTGATAGAAAACTACATTCAATAATCAGATAAGTCTGAAAAGTCCTTTTTTCCACACAGAAAACTATAGACAATACTCAATCATCAGATAAGCCTGAATCATCTTTACAGAACTGATGATAACAAAGGAGTCGAAAAAGGGCGAAACACACAAGTCAGTTCAACCATGTTTTGCATGGACGTTACAATAAAAAGTGTTCAACAAGAATAGCAAAACATCAGTTAGTGGTCTACCACTGAAAGTTCTTCTCCATTACCAACAGTCCTAGATGGTGTAGCAACAGTACATTTACCCTGGACTATTCTTTATCTTTTAAATAGCTCAACAACTAGCTAGGAACACAAACTAAAAGTTGCTTTCAATTACCTACTGTCCTAAATGTTGTGACATCAGTATGTTAACCCTGTAATATTCATCTCTCAACAAACTCAACAGCTGACTAGGAACACAAACTGAAAGTCTTTTATTCCCATTACCTACTGTCCTAGATTTTGTAGAAACAGTATGTTAACCCTGTAATATTCTTTCTCTCTCAACAACTGACTAGGAACACAAACTAAAAGTTTTTCTTTTCCTACTACCTACTGTCCTAGATGTTATAGAAACAGTATGTTAACCCTGTAATATTCTTTTATCTCTCAAAAACTGGCTAGGAACACAAAATAAAGTTATTTTCCATAAACTACAGTCCTATATGCAGTAGCAATAGTACAAGTGTGTGTGCATTAAATCATTGTAATGCATAAAAGCACAAAGTCTAACATCAGGGGCAGAGAAAATTGCTTTATCACATGTTCAATCAATGGATGGAGACTAAAGTTACCTTCATCTTTCACTCTTATTCACCACCATAAAGTATTCAATAAATAGTGATCTTTTGTTGGTAATATGCTTCAATTTGATATTACAATGGTCATACTGTTTCCTGTGGTGTTGTGAGAAAAAACATTCTGTCCTGTGTTATAGAATTCACCATGTAAACATTTTACTGTCATCTTCAAAATTGTGTATTATTCAATGAAGAGGACCTCATGGCATATAACCAAAGAAGCATGTTTTGAGAAAAAATGAAAAGAAAATAATCATTCGGTTTTAGAAGTAACGGATATGGTTAACCTAGTAGAAGTGTGTTGAAAACTCATTTTTTCAAATTACCAGTAAAGTTTATAAACAGAATGAAGGTTTAGCTATGGGTTCTCCTTTATCTCCGTCATTATTTGACTTATTTATGGACAGCTTTGAAACTGAAACGTTAGAAAAAGCAGATAAAAAACCTGAAGTTTGGTTAAGATATGTTGATGACATTTTTAGTATGGCAGCATGGTAAAAGAGGAATTGGCTCTTTTTACTAATTACCTTAATAACATTGACAAGTCTAGCAGATATACTTATGAAGTTGAGACAATTAGTTATTTATCTTTTTGGATGTTTTAGCAAGAAAAGATAAGGATAAATTGGAAACTACTATTTATTGAAAACCTTTCTCTGTACTCATTCTGCCACATCAAAAATCTTGTCACACTAAATCTCAGAAAACTACTGTTTTTTACTCTTATGTGGATAAGATACTAAAATTACGTTGTAAACAGGAAGAAATTACTAATGAGTCATTATTAATTAAGTACATAACAGTATAAAGAGGTTTTAATCCTGATATTGTTGAATAAGCTGTCAGAAAACTAAAAAAAATGGATGTCTATATTAAGATAAAACCACTTCCTGAAAAGAATGTTTGGTACTGTCATTTATATCTGATTTATCTTGTCACATAATGAAGCAATATATTAAACAAATATTTTTCCAATATATAAACAGATAAAAAAAGCCAAATTCATAATATAACTAAAGATGAAATTAATTTAATGGAAAAAAAATTTATATATATGAAATATTGTGAAAGTGGAAAAAGTATATATAGGACAAACTAGAAGAAATTTAAAATTCAGAGTAAATGAACACAAAAGAAATGTTAAAAACAATAATATTACTATTTCACCATTAGCAGATCATATTAATGAAACTACACATAATTCAATGGAAAAAAAAACTGTTATTTTAGCACAACCTGAAAATGTTATTAGTATGAATATGTGTGAATCTATTGAGATGATAAAAAAATAATTAAATGTTAAACATTGAATAAGTATGACAGACCTGATAGAAATGTTTTATGTAAACTGTATTATGGTGATGTTTGTATCAGTATAAATAAGTGTGATTCTTGCAAAACACTGTACTCCTGAAGATGGTGCAGTCAACATGTTGAGTGTATGAGACTGTTTCGAGTGTCGTTATTTTTTTCTTTTATCCTGTACAGAAAGTTATTTAGTACTTTATTGTATTTTTGAAACTGGAAATAGTCTCATTTAAAGAATTGTGTACAGTAAGTCATTGTTTATTAAAAAGTGAGTTTTTAACCTGTAATTTCATATTTGCTTCACACGTTGCAATGTTGTACCACCTATGTCATGGCCTGAATATTAGAACTTGTCTTGAAATTACAGAACAGTGACAACTGAACCAAAGGTTTGACAAACCTTTATTTGTCAGAACTCTCAAAATACCACAAACCAAAAAGGTATAATCTGCTGTATCTTTTACTCTTTACAAAAGGAACTTCTTAAATGAATAAAAAATCAACATACATCTTTATGAAATAATTCTGTAATAATTGCTTCTGAGAGCCATCAATCAATGTGTGTACAAACTATGATGTTTTTTCTGCATTTCTCCTCTGAACTTAGTTCTTTAACAAATAACTGTGCTCAACTACTTCTGAGATGAAATTCACAACAGAAGAATTTTAAAATGCCAAACCTTTTGCTCTGGAGAAGTTCTACTGAAACAGGCACGACTTGTTTTGTTCAGCAAACCAAAAATAAGGCAAGTTAGATATTTCTACACTATACACGCATAATTAAAAAATACTACATATATTGTTTGTAAAAAATACTGCTATTACTAAAACTCATTGTCTGAGCTTGAATACACAAGAAATTCAGATTTTGTTTCAGTGAAACTAGGTTACCTTGCAGTACTCTCCATGCCACAGATAATAAAAACTTTTATTTGTTCTCTGTAGTTACCTTGGCCAAATGTTTTATATTGTTTTTTAAAATTTTAAATAGAGAGCAAAGTTTTTAAAAGTTTAGAAATTAAAACTTGTACAAAATTTTTTATGCTAATATATATTAATTTAGAAAACTTAAGATGAATTTATTTATTCACAATGATTTCAGGCATTTTTCTAGTCTACTTTAATTTAAAAAACCTCAGCAGGTTAAGCAATGAATATGAAATGGAAGTTACTACCCAATAAAATATTCTGTACTGCAACTTAAACTGAAATCTCAGCAATACAGAAACAAGTGAATATTTAGAGCTCAGTATCAACAGTCACATTGAACTTGTATACTTGGAAGTAGTTTCACACTTGGGGAAGTATGTAGCTTATTTTGAATCCTGCAGCATATCTTCAAAATAAGAACTTGGAAATAGATTTTTATGAATTTTGGATGTGAAACACACAATACATCAAGCTATTAATATATTTTAAAAAGTAATATTTCAGTTTCATCTACCTATCTTAAATCATAAAACCAGCAGCTCACCTGCATTAGCCATACTAAGAATTCCTGGATAGTTGTGTTTCAGCTCAAAGTTCTCATCAGGGAAATACTTCCCATCAAGCTCATCATAAATACAGATTGATCCCGTACCATCTCCATTAATCACATCTCCTCCTTTAGATTACAAGAAAAAGCTTGTATAAGTACAACTGTTTTAAATATTTCAAATATATCATACATTTTAACCTCATCAATAAGAAAATTAGTAAATATATTTTAATAGTTTATACTGTTTCAGGTACTTAGCAATGTTAACAATGAACTGTGTAGAACTAACATACCACAAAGTTTTTTCTAGAAAGACTAAAACAACAGAGAAAGATGTTTGGATTCATAACATAAAAAAAAAAGAAAAAATAAGTAATGCTCGATCATTCTCAAACAGCAGAAAATTTTACAAGTAGTTATGCAAGTTCAATGTCAAACCTCTGACACTTTTTAAGATTGGTGTTGCAGAACCCCAGTCAATCATTCAACACTTTCATATTTAATGCTGCAGGATCCCTCTCAAACACTCAACACTTTCATATTTAATGCTGCAGGATCCCTCTCAAACACTCAACACTTTCATATTTAATGCTGCAAGAACCTTATCAAACATTAAACACTTTCATATTCAGTACTGCAAGAACCTTATCAAACATTCAACACTTTCATATTCAATACTGCAAGAACCATATAAAACACTCAACGCTTCCATATTCAGTACTGCAAGAACCTTATCAAACATTCAACACTTCCATATTCAGTACTGCAAGAACCATATCAAACATTCAACACTTCCATATTCAGTACTGCAAGAACC
>NW_013673617.1:25343-29291 GCF_000517525.1 Limulus polyphemus
CAACACTTCCATATTCAGTACTGCAAGAACCATATCAAACACTCAACACTTCCATATTCAGTACTGCAAGAACACTATGAAACATCCAACACTTAAATATCCAGCACTGCAGGATCCCTGTCAAACATTCAACACTTTAATACACCACAATGTAGGATCCTTTTCAAACATCCAATGATGTAAGATAGCTTTCAAATACTTTTAGAACAATAACTTGCATGAAACAAGAGTTATGATATTATGGGTAAGAGTAACCTACCATTACTAACAAAAGGATGCTTTATTATCAAAAAGAGAAATATAGGAGGGAAATATCATTAAGTCATACTAAATTAACAATAACTGGTACAGGAGTATAATCAAAACCTACACTAGAAATACAAATGATAGAAGATAATTCTCAAACACTTAATATTTAGTATCAGTAGTGTAGGAATACTGTCAAACATCCTACACCAGGTGATACAAGATCACTCTCAAAACCTGCTATTTTTATGATTAGTGGTATATGATTTATGTCAAATGTATAACACTTTTTTAATTCATATTAGAGGCTGTCTACTACACTTCTAAATCACTTAAGACTAACAGTAAAGCATAATTATCAAAATATATGATACAGATCACTGTCAAGACTAAAAAATCCATAAGAACTGTTCTATGCATAACAAAGACTTAAGGCCTAGAATCGTATGGCATTACAAACTCCAATAGCTAAGGATTAATGCATCACCATATAAAATATGGAATTTATCTTACACATCCTTACTTCTATAACTCACACACTATCTTTCAAAATACAAGCACCACAAATACCTGAATTTTATTTATGTAAAACACTTTATATCCATTTTTTCTTTTAATGTTTTCCATCCCTAAATGCCTGGAAATTATGTTTCTCTTTCTTTTTTGAACTACTTATATCAGAGACAAACAAGCAAGATAACAATTATAACATCTATTAATTCAAAAATCTAAATATACAGGTATTTTATAAATAAGGCAGAAATGTACCTGTATTGAACTAAAGAAATAAACATATTTTTTATAGTAGTAACAAACCTAACAAGAATAATACCTTGTATCATGAAGTTTTTGATAACTCTGTGAAACTTGGATCCCTCATACTTATATCCCTTGACACCTTTTCCAGCAAAAGCTTTAAAGTTATCTACAGTTTTGGGCACAATTTTCCCAAACAAGCCCATTACAATTGTACCAGCTGGATCTCCATCAATTGTAACTTCAAAAGTTACTTTATCAGTGATGGTAGCATTTTCTCCCTAGAAGAAAAAAAAAGCATATACTGTGAATTGGTTTGATGACCATGAAGCAAAGATTAACAAATGATCAACTGGTAAGTTATCACAAATGTTTTGATACAGAAACTACTTTAAGGTACCAAATAATTCTAGGCAATAGCTATCGTAATAAGTTAAAAATAATGCTGGCTACATACAATATTGTCAGTTACCTAATGTACTGGAATACAGATATTGTCCTAAGTTAACCAAAATACTATGTGACATTGTTGTCAGTTGCCAATAATACTGGACTACAAATAATGTTGTAAGTTACCCATAATGCTACTAGGCTACAAACACTGTTGTAAGTTAAACATAACACTAGACTATACACAGCAATGTAATATTTCCAAATTGCTAGGTTACAGATGTTGTGGGTTACCCAAGCTGCTAGGGTACAGATTTTTAACTTACCCATAATATCATGCTACAGATAGAGTTGTAAGTCACCCATAATACTAAGCTACAGTAAGTGTTGTAAGAAATCCATAAAGCTAGGCTACATATCTTGTCATAGTTAACTTAGCCTTAATGCCAAACTACAGACATTACTACATATTATCTGCAAATTGTAATTCTAAGACATAAGTGCCTCTAGTGGCTCGGTGGTAATTCTGAAGGCTTATAATGCTAACAGTTGGGTCTTCATACTTGTGGTTTGTACAGCACAGGTAGTTCATTATAATTTGTAAATTGTACAGCTTTGCACTTAACAAGAAACATGCAGTTATAGACATTGTAGTAAGTTATGTGTAATGATTTATAGTAATAAGTTATGTTATTAAACTATAGACACTTTTATAATTTATTTGTCATGCTAGACTACAAACACAATAGTAATTTTTTATAGTATATACTAAGCTACAAATGTTGTAGTTTTTGTAATGCTAAGCTATATAAATTAAATAGTACATTATCTGTAATACTATTACTATACTACAAATTCTTGCAAGTTATTTATAAATACTAGACTGCAGATATTGTTGCAAGTTTTCTATGCTATCATAATTATGCTACAGACATCTTTGGCAGTTATCTGTAATGCTCTATAAGTATAACATAAGTCTCATTGTTTACTTTGTTCTAACAGTTTATATTTTCCCATGTTCCATGTCACACAATTCCGTATATCAGCAAAGAAAATTAATTCTAAGTATTTTTTTCATACCATAGGTATGTATATTAAAAAATGTCTAATTGGAAAATATCTAAAATTCACAATTTCAAAGTTTACATATATAACGCATTAAAAACTACTAAAATATATGGTGGTGCTCTATATTACGAAATAATATACTATATGATATATCCTAAGACCCAAGATATTGGTGGGTGCGATTTGAACACGACTTAAGTGTAAGATGGAAATAGACTAATTTCCTTCAAAATACCTCATTTGATATTTTTTGGTTTTACCAGCTCATATTTTATTACAATATGAAAACATTATATCTACTTTCTAAATCAATCTAGGCAATTATTTAGATGTGGCATAAATTATTAAATGTTAAGGCGTTCATAAACAACGACTCTTGGAAATGAATTAGAACATAAAAAACACTATACAAGTATATTTGTTATGACCATTTTGTGTAACAAGCGAAATATTGAATCAGATTTATCACACATTACCTAGTATACAAAACGGTTTGGTACTTACATAAACAAATTGCAAGCTACTGCAAAACACCAAAATTATTAAAACTGAGAATGAAATCATTTTGAGTACGTTATCACCTCCACATCAGAAGTGGGTGTAATCTAAAAGTTTTTTGTACAGTAAGAAATTTGAGGAGGGAGGGCCCTTTCTAATGGAAGATCATTCTGTTGATGGGCCGCTTAGGTTTTTTTTTTTTTATAATCAAAACAGCTAATTTAAATTTTCTGCTGTTACAGAATTTAAAATGTTATGTTGATTTCCTTATTAATTTTTCTTCACAATATTGAGTATCGTGAAAGTTAAAAATAATACTCCCAATAATTATATACATATATATATATAACACAATAAAAACAGTTTTTCTTGGTGTTTTTTACAAGCAACAACATTAATTTATTACTAATGGGTAATTATAACGTGCTATGATTCAAAATTATATATATCCCCAGTGGTACTGAGGTAAGTCTGGAGGCAATAATGCTAAAAACCAGTTTTCGATACTGTAGTGAGCACAATACAGATAGCCCTTGTGGAGGTCTGTGTTTAACTACTGTTACGACAGTGGGGGTCACGTGACGAGTATTCTAGAAGATTCGCTAGTGTTTTACGACAGCGGAAGTCAAGTGACGCTGGTAGCACGTGTTGAGAGTCTTAGAAGTTTCTAGAACAGGCAGTATTATCGTATATAAGTGCGCTAGACAGTGAGAGAGACAGACGACTTTGAATCGAATCTAGTTCGGAAGTTTTGAAGCGTGTGAGTTAGGAAATATGCCACGAAACAGCGCACGTGTTAGTAGTCATACTGAGAGAGGGGTGAAGGATGTGGACGACCCTCGCCGATGTATGAATGGGTCGGTTACTTCTTGCACTGATGGTGTGTCGCAAGACATGGATTTCGATAGGGACTGTGCTAGTAAACGAGTACGATTTGACTCCGGTTCGTATGTCGAATCAATCGGACACAAAAAGTCAACTACGGACAGG
>NW_013673617.1:30291-32809 GCF_000517525.1 Limulus polyphemus
AAATATAGAAGCTGTTGGGATTCAGTGTCAGACTTCTATGGGAAGTTTCACGATATTTAATATTTATAAGCCTGGTGTCGCCATTGATCCTGTTGAGTATCGAGAGTTTTTTCTTCCTAATAGTATACTTTGTGGAGGTTTTAATGCTCACAACTCTTTATGGGGTGGAACAAAAACTGACTGTCGAGGTCAGATTCTCGGAGATCTAGTTATGGAATCTGACAAAGTGGTATTAAATGACGGTCGTGGGACATGTCTTGTTCGGGGTAATCTCTCTCCTCTAGATCTCACTATTGTAGACAGTAAACTTGCTAGTCTTGCTACCTGGGATGTTCTAGATGATGACCTGGGAAGTGGCCACCTCCCGGTCATTACATCTGTTAAGACCCCTCTTGAAGTTAGGAGTACAACGGCCTTCTGGAACTTTAACAAAGCAAAGCGGCTCAACTTCCGTACGTTCCTTGATTCTTCCATTCAAAATATAGATATGTCTTCTTCTAGTCGAATCTGTACATTCTCGTCTAATAACTATTATTTTGGAAGGAGCAGAGAAATTTATTCCACTATCAACCACAGACTGTGGAAAACATCAAACCCCTTATTGGAATATGGAATGTGAGAAAGCAGTTAAACAAAAACACAAGAGTAGGAAGAAAGCTCTTAAAACCCGTCTCTTAGACGATTATATTGAGTATAAAAAGCAGAAGGCCATTTGTCAACGTACAGTTCGAGAACTCCAACAACGATTCTGGCATAATTACTGCTCTAGTTTCAACCGTTCATCAGATTTAAGTAAAATATGGAAATTCGTAAAGCGTATGAATGGTGGGGGTTCTATCTGTATTCCTTCCCTTAAAACTCTTGGATCAACATATCTGACGGATGTTGAAAAGGCAAATGCGCTATCTGATCAATTTGACCACATCAGCAGTTCCGACAATTATTCACTCGAATTTTTAACTCATAGAAAATTATTTGAACATGACCACTATGCCACACTTACAAAGAAGCCAAACAATAGTAAAGGGGTGAACGCTCAATTCACGATCGGTGAAATTAACCGAGCAATAAAGACATCTAAAAACTCGGCCCCCTGGTGACGATCGAATTCCTTATAAAATCTATCAAAATCTTTCGCCCAATTTTTTGGTAAAGCTGCTGGAATATTTCAATATGGTATGGAATGAAGGTACCCTCCCTTCAGCCTGGAAACATGTCATAGTTTGTCCAATCCCTAAGCCAGACAAGGATCCAAGTTATGTTACATCGTATCGACCAATTGCTCTTACTTTTACTATGTGTAAAATTATGGAACGAATGACTGCATACCGTTTGAATTGATATTGTGAAAAACATAAACTTTTCGACCAGTTTCAGTCTGGTTTCCGTTGGAAGAAGTCACCGCTTGATCATTTGGTATGGCTACATGAAGATGTTAACAAATCATTATGTAACAAAGGCAAGGCAGTGTCTGTATTCTTGGATATTGAACGAGCATACGATATGGTCTGGAAAGAAGGTTTGTTATATAAACTCAATAGTTATGGTTTTGATGGCCAACTATTTAACTGGATTAAAGACTTTCTTTCAAGCCGATCCTTTAAGGTCAGAGTCAATGTAGTTGTCTCTGGGGAAAGAGTCACGGAAAATGGCACTCTCCAGGATAGTGTTATTAGCCCTAATTTATTCCTTCTAATGATTAATGACCTTAGTTCTTCCTTCATTAATTATGGTACGAATTATAGTATTTTTGCTGATGATCTAGCCCTCTGGAAAACTGGTCGTAATATTAATCACATTCAAACCTGTCTTCAAACAAATCTGGATAATTTAGCCAACTGGTTTTTTAAATGGGGCTTTACGGTTTCAGGCCCAAAGTCTGCAGTTCTACCTTTTTTTCTCGTACTTCAAGCACTGTGAAATTAAATCTTAATAACCATCAACTAGTCTCTGTCACTCACCACAATTTTTTTTGGAGTTATCTTTGATTCCAGGTTAAATTGGACGCGTCATATCACCAATGTCTCGCACAAATGTGCTAAGCGACTCGATTTGCTTAAATGTGTGTCTGGCACACGCTGGGGAGCGTCCAAAAAGACTTTATTACTTAGGTACAAAACCTTAATAAGATCCGTCATTGATTATGGCAGTATCATTTATGACTCTGCGAGTTGCTCAGTCCTTAAACAACTGGACGTTATTCAGAATCGTTGTCTGCGATTATGTTGTGGAGCACTGAAACACACCCATATATCGGCTATGGAAGTGGACTGTGGTGTCCTACCCCTTGACCTGCAGAGACGAAAGATCCAACTCAAATTTATAGCAAGATCTTTGTATTACGATTATCCCGTTCATTTCATTCAAAAGAATTGGCAAGATTATTACGGAACCTTTCATCAAAATAACTCACCAATGTCGATAAAAACTGAAGACTTTCTCTCGTCCGTGAACCTTCAAAATGTTGCAAAATACAAATATTTTCACTTTCCTCCTTGGGAGATTCCAACCCCTGATG
>NW_013673618.1:0-4522 GCF_000517525.1 Limulus polyphemus
AAAGTTTACGTTTTAATTTTCTTCCACTAATAAACCCGGACTTAACATGCTGTCAACACTTACAGATATCATTATCTCTCACAAACCACTTGTTATTGTTTATGTTTCTAGAATACAGTAAAGGGGGGTAACCCCCAAACGAGAAGTGCTTAATTTTTAAGCTGGTTCATTTACTAAATACTATAGTACGTGTGTAGCCCTTTCGATGTTACGTTGAGCCCACATCAGCTACGTCATCAGAAAGAGGTTAATGCTACTCTTGTTTAATACTAAGTTAATATCTAGTTTGCTACGACTAAAACTGTTATATGTTATTTTTGCATTTCAAAAAAAAAATAAACAAACTTATGACATTTACTAAAGGTATCTTGATAACCACAAGTTCGCTAACCTCCAACATTAACCTTTGATAACTTAATCAGGGGACTTACTAACCTCCAACATTAACCTGTGATAACTTATTCCTCCCGACGGAATAATGAAGCTTTTGTTTAATTCATTGCCTGTCAGTGAGAATTGAATGATTCATTATTTTAATTTTATTAGATGTGGTCTTTATTTCAAGACCCCTAGTGAATCAGGGAGCTTACAAATTAAAATCTGGGGGCTCTCCTCGATTTCCCGTTATGTACAGAAAACAGAGAGGTCATTCTTTAGCTTTGCGTTAAAAAAAAACAACAACAACTTTATTTCAAATTCTGATTAATTAGGAAATATTTTCTTTCCATGTTTGTTGAAATTTCATATTTCTGGGCAGGGTGCGTTTTTAAAACTTTGCTGTTTTCAGTCTACACATTTTCAGTAAGTTAACTTTAATCATCCTTTCAATACATGTATTTTAATTTTCAGTTAATTGGTTCTTGCAATAACATTAAAGCATTCCACTCATCTTCAGCTGGTATCTGCACGTCTTCACTGTTTAAATTATTTTGAATACTGAAGAAGGATTTTTGAGGATGGAGCCTGTAGAGCCTGAACAGAGATTCCACTGAAGGTTGGGTGTCTTGCTTTAAATTCCTGGAAGGAACCTACTGGTGTATTGACGTGTTTTTTATTGTGTTATTGTTGTTGTTGTTCTTTAATTCCTCAGTCTTCTTTTGTTTTTTCCAAGTCTGAATTATCTAAAATTTATGGTATTGCTAACAGTATTAACAATAAAAATTTACATGAAATGTAATTCAAATATAAACTCTCTTTTAACTGCTGTAGATATGTGTTGAAATTTCTAATGTTTTGTAACGTAAAGCCTTATAACCACTGATGTATTAAGCGAACATTATTTATTATTTGCTAGAAACCTTTATTTCTCCTGACAAAACGCCAGGTAGGAATATAATAATGTATTGAGTGGTTTAGAGAAATTTTGTTTTTATTTCACAAAAATATTAGTATCATAGAAAACGCAGGGACAAAGTTCTAAAAACTGAAAACAAAAAACAGTGTTTACTCTGGTAGTTTTAACAGATGAAATTTCCATTAAGATATATATAGTATCTTGCTGCTTATTCAGCTGTAACTTTGTAGTGGGTATTTCGTCATTGTTAGAAGAATCTTTTGAAGTAAGTAAACATACTGATATTCCATTAAGATTGTTGAATTGCGTGAGCTAGTAAATGTGAGAAACGGTTACTAAAATTTCGAACATGTAATTTAGTCATACGTGAGTTATGATAAACAAAACAGGGACTCAAATACTGTGGACGAAGTGTAAATCTTTATTCATAATAAAACAAAATAGTTACAAATTAAAGGCTAGAGTAGAGCTTTTAAGTAATACTATTAGGCTTAGTTTGTTTCTAATAGAAACTAGTTGTGTTTGTGTAAAAAACTGCTGGCACATATAGAGTAATATTATCGGGAGGGGTGGGGGGGATCATCTGGTTAACGTGTTCGATACTGATCTTCATCCTAATTGGACTTTCTTTTTTATGTCTTTATATTTTAATATTTGTTTATTAATTATTCTGTAGTCCCCGTCTAAAAGTTGAAAAGTTCACTAGACAATATTCGAAACAGAATAGTAGATTTTAGAATAAAATCCCGTTTAGGGCAACGAGTAATCTGTGGTTTGAGTGCTTGAACCTGTCTTGTTTCAGACTTAAGATATCCAGTTTTTATAAATTCAAGATAGATACGAAGGTGTTATTATTCAAACTAAATATAGTGAAAACTTGCCTGAACTCCAGTATTTCTGATAATACTTCAAGTACTTGAATCGTTAGTTTTTCAGTGTAGTTCTTCTGTTGAGAAACAAACAAGTTATCGTAAATTATTTATTTATTTTCACAAAACATCTTCTCAATTGTTAAATATTTCCAAAATTTACAAGAAAATCAAACTGAAAACAACAACGAGTCACACTTGTCAGCAAGTTATTGGTTCATCCTCTAGGAATTTCTTTGTTTTAATTAAACTATCGTGAA
Organism: Limulus polyphemus; assembly: GCF_000517525.1. Classification (NCBI taxonomy): domain Eukaryota; kingdom Metazoa; phylum Arthropoda; class Merostomata; order Xiphosura; family Limulidae; genus Limulus; species Limulus polyphemus. Next base: position 2,424 of record NW_013673618.1, read on the forward strand.
TCGATATTCCATGCTGTTAGAAAACAGATAACCAAGTGCCACGAACCTCAAAATTTCTGTAGATAACAAAAATATTATATTACCTTTAGTGATATAAACAGTCATTAATAACTTGGCAAACAACGATTTATAAGAGGAATGAAAAGGTGTATTTTTCAACAGAGCATTAGACTGTCTTCGTCAGGTCCAATGTTCTGTCAAAACACGTTGTATGTTCCACCAAAATAAACCAATTCGTTATACGTATACATCGTTCTTTACAAATTTGTTGTTACATTAATATAATGTACTTTCATACTCAAATATATAAACACCTATTAAAGCTTTCAGTATTTTTCACGAGGAATTAAGTAGAATGCATCATATCTTCTGGAAGATTTTCGGTGTCTCCTAGATTACATGGTTAACATTCAATTCCGAATACTTCATTCTGAAAATTATCCTTCTTCCATCCAAGTTAGTTGGAAACTTACGAAATTTTGTGAGAGATAAAAATACTATTATTTTCATATCTTATGTGAGCTGTAAATACTATAGGAACATGTAGTGTTATATTACACAAAGTTACTAAATAAGTGGCGATAAACGAACATTTAGTGTTATATTCCACAAACTTACTAAATAAGTGGCTTAAACGAACATTTAGTGTTATATTCCACAAACTTACTAAGCGAGTGGCGGTAAAAGAACACTTAGTGTTCTAATTCACAAATTTACAAAATAAGTGACCGTAAAAGAACATTTAATGTGATATTCCATAAACTTACTAAGCTAGTGGCCGTAAATGAACATTTAGTGTTATATTCCACAAACTTACTAAACGAGTGGCGGTAAAGATACGCCCTCGAAAGTTCCTAGTAGTTGGTGAAAAGAACATTTCTGCTCTGCAGCTTCCAAGGGTACAAACATCTGTAAAAACGGCGCTGCCGTCTGCTTTCCAAACCAAAGATTTGATGAAAAAGCTGTTGCAGTTCTGAAATATATAGAAGATATGATATTTATAGATCATAACATTGCCAACATGTTGAAAAAGTAATACTGGTATAGGTTTATAACCAAACGTTTCTGTTGACACAGGAAATTCAGAACCTTTAAAAGGTCTTTGAAAGAAACAAACAGTACATATATGTAAAGAAAGCTCTCGAGAGGCGGGAAACACTGTATAACGAGACGTAGAAGAAATACTGTATTTATATTGCAATATTTAATAATAATAATTTTAACATACAACATTAGAAATAATTATGGAAACAGAGGACAAAGCGGCTATATAATACGAATTTCACAGGAGAGGATAACATCTTTTATGTACAAATGAGGTGATGCCTAATGCAGTATTGTGTTGACGTGGAACAACATATACAGGTGGTCAACCCAGAAGAGGTTAATTATAAAACAGATACAGATGATCAACCCAGAAGAGGTTAATGCTAAAATAGATACAGATGATCAACCCAGAAGAGGTAAATTACTAAAATAGATACAGATGATCAACCCAGAAGAGGTTAATTCTAAAACAGATACAGATGATCAACCCAGAAGAGGTAAATTCTAAAATAGATACAGATGATCAACCCAGAAGAAGTAAATTCTAAAATAGACACAGGTGATCAACCCAGAAGAGGTTAATTTTAAAACAGATATAGATGATCAACCCAGAAGAGTTTAATTCTAAAATAAATACAGATGATCAACCCAGAAGAGGTTAATTTTAAAACAGATACAGGTTATCAACCCGGAAGAGGTTAATTTTAAAACAGATACAGGTTATCAACCCAGAAGAGGTAAATTCTAAAATAGACACAGGTGATCAACCCAGAAGAGTTTAATTCTAAAATAAATACAGATGATCAACCCAGAAAAGGTTAATTCTAAAATAGACACAGATGATCAACCCAGAAGAGGTAAATTCTAAATAGACACAGGTGGTCAACCCAGAAGAGGTTTGTTCTAAAACAGATACAGATGATCAACCCAGAAGAGGTAAATTCTAAAATAGACACAGGTGATCAACCCAGAAGAGGTAAATTCTAAAATAGACACAGGTGGTCAACCTAGAAGAGGTTAATTCTAAAACAGATACAGATGATCAACCCAGA
>NW_013673618.1:5473-8043 GCF_000517525.1 Limulus polyphemus
GAAGAGGTTAATTCTAAAACAGATACAGATGATCAACCCAGAAGAGGTAAATTCTAAAATAGACACAGGTGATCAACCCAGAAGAGTTTAATTCTAAAATAAATACAGATGATCAACCCAGAAGAGGTTAATTCTAAAATAGACACAGGTGATTAACCCAGAAGAGATTAATTTTAAAACAGATACAGGTTATCAACCCGGAAGAGGTAAATTCTAAAATAGACACAGGTGATCAACCCAGAATAGATTAATTCTAAAATAGATACAGATGATCAACCCAGAAGAAGTTAATTTTAAAACAGATACAGGTTATCAACCCGGAAGAGGTTAATTTTAAAACAGATACAGGTTATCAACCCGGAAGAGGTTAATTTTAAAACAGATATAGGTTATCAACCCAGAAGAAATTAATTCTAAAAGAGTGTCAAAAGATTATAGATAGAAGATTTGATGTTTTTTCTTCCATTAAAGCTGAAATACATTCAAATCTATAGCCCTTCTTCTGCGTGAGACTAAGCCTAAAACAGGATACCACTATTCCATTGTTTTTCAAAGGCTATACCAAGATCTACGGCATACCTCTCTCTAAGAGACTAAATAAGATAATATAAGTACAGTATTGGACAAAATGTTTGTACAATGTTCTATATTAATGTTATTGTTAAATATGTGATGATTAAGATCCATATTGGTTGATAATTATGAGCTTGTGACTTTTCAAAACGCCCCCCAGTGGCATAGCGGTATGTCTGCGGACTTACAACGCTAGAAACCTGTGGTGGGTAGAGCACAGATAGCCCATTGTGTAGCTTTGTGCTTAACTTCAAACAAACAAACAAAACTTTTCAAGATGAAGTCTATTTAGCTATAACGAGCATATTAACGTAAGTCCTTCCTCGATATAAAACTTATACCGAAAATGTAAGAAATAGCTTGTTAAATCCATTAGAATAGCTTTTAATCCTAAAACTATTTGTCACATTGAAGGAAACATATAAAACTCTTGCTTCCATTTGAAGCATTCAAACATAAGTTCATATGTCCGTTTAACGTATGAGTAAGTATCAAGAAAAATATCTGGAACAGCATCAATTATGAAAACCAAAAAAAAACATGAATCTGGAACTCAAATGAAGTATATTCCAAACCGTGTTAAATGTTCAGGTTCTTATAACTTGAATAAAGTATAACGTGCTCAATATGATGCTAAGACTATATAAATACTTTGTCATAAAAGTAAAAATACAACAAACCCAATATGAAGTTAGGACTATATAAATACTTTGTCATAAAAGTAAAAATACAACAAACCTAATATGAAGTTAGGACTATATAAATACTTTGTCATAAAAGTAAAAATACAACAAACCCAATATGAAGTTAGGACTATATAAATACTTTGACATAAAAGTCAGTAACTAACAATCCCAATATGATGTTAGGACTATATAAATACTTTGACATAAAAGTCAGTAACTAACAATCCCAATATGAAGTTAAGACAATATATAGGTACTTTATTATAAAAGTAAAAAAATAGAGCTTTCGTGATATCACAGTTGTTCTTCAGTCTAACTAACAAAATCCAAACTTGAAAGAGTTATCGATTATCAATTATAACAGAACTTTTGTTACAGTATTTCAATGGCAAGCTTTCTTTCTTGTTCATTCTTTATCATTGAAATATATAGAATTGTTACTCCGGAAACATAACAAAGATTTATCATTGAAATATATAGAACTGTTACTCCGGAAACCTAACAAAGATTTATCATTGAAATATATAGAACTGTTACTCCGGAAACCTAACAAAGATTTATCATTGAAATATATAGAACTGTTACTCCGGAAATCTAACAAAGATTTATCATTGAAATATATAGAATTGTTACTCCGGAAACCTAACAAAGATTATTCATTATACTTACTGATCTCTTTCGGGTTTTTTCTGAAATCAGGAGGACCATATCCCCTTCTCTCACGACATTTGTAATTGCTCTTCGAAGATCTCCTTTTGCAATGAGCACCATTTTGGTTTTACTCGACAAAATTGACTTCTGTTTTAGCTATTTAAAATAAGTTTAAAATAAAAAATATTTATTTTAAAGCAATTATATTATAAATGTAAGATAAATAATGATTTTATTTAGATGTATAACAAAGATTTTGTTTTTTTATTTACTACAAAAACATGATGTATTTGTTTTCGAAGTTCAACTGGGTTCAACGTAAAACTTCAACATTAGTTGATGATAATTTCAGTTGGATTTAACATAAAACTTTAACGTAAATCGATGATAAGTTCAATTGAGCTTAATATAAAACATTTATGTTACTTGATGATAAGTTCAGTTGGATTTAACGTAAATCATTAACGTTAGTTGGTGATATGTTCAATTGGGTTTAAGGTAAAAATTTAACATCAATTGATTATAAGTTGAATTAGGTTTATGTCAAATATTATGTTATATTAATGTTAGTTTATGATATGTTGAATTGGGTTTAATATAAAACATTAATGTTAGTTTATGATATGTTGAAATTGGGTTTAATATAAAACATTAATGTTA
>NW_013673618.1:9043-11276 GCF_000517525.1 Limulus polyphemus
ATTAATGTTAGTTTATGATATGTTGAATTGGGTTTAATATAAAACATTAATGTTAGTTGATGATAAGTTCAATTGGGTTTAATATAAAACATTAATGTTAGTTTATGATATGTTGAATTGGGTTTAATATAAAACATTAATGTTAGTTGAAGATAATGTTTCGTGTGTAGCCACAATCTTTCCCTCGTTAGTTTTCTAATATAAAATGTTGCATGCAGCTAGTTAATACAGATAACATGCTCATTCGTCTTTGCCTGACACAAGGGTTCCCATATTGTTTTAATCCAGTTGATTCCCAAAAGACTGTTCAAATGTCTTAATAAAAATAAAACTAACAATTACAACACAGTGTGACCGATTTATCATTATATATATATATATTTGTTTTAATATCAACATTTTTTAAGTTAAATTTATATTTTAAAACATACATAGCTTACACTGTTAAATATTGCGAAACTCCCACCTATTCTCCAAAGTTGTGGAAGATTCTCGAGAGTAAGAAAGTAACAATATATGTGTGTACGTAAACGCTTAAATTTGTATTATTACGTAATCTGAATTTTCTAGACTATTTCCACATGCCTATAAATATAACCAACGCGGCGCGCCAAAAAAATAGTATCTATTATTAGTTTGCTATAGTCAGTGTGCTATAAACTTTGGAAACTATAACTGTGATTGTTGTAACGCTAACGCTTATCAATCGGAAAACTTAAGATATTTGACCAGGAGCATTTACAAAGTTCGAACGTTAAAAATCATTTAACTTCAGTGGATTCTCATCGGACATTAGTATTTTGACGAAAACATTAAATAAATTCATCGTAAAAAACTCAGCGTGTGTGGCTGATAAAAACGAAGGACAAAGCTAGCTATCTCCCTGTTAAGTAAATTATACCTACGTTAACTCGTAATCAACTCGCTCATTGTGAACCCTCGATAACATATCGAAGAAGTTCCAGACTAGAAATAAGACTTTATATTGCTTATAACTTTGTGAAACCTTTGTTTATAAATCATTGTTTGTAATAACTATTTGTAATAACTGTTATTGTAAACTGTATTGCTGTGTGTATCAATCTTGTTGGCGAATATCATAAACTGACTATATATATATCAGCTTTACTTAACTGCTAAATCCAAATTACAATTTAACTACTACATTTAATTTTATCAGTTAACTCAATTTCAGGCTATTTGAAATTCTAATACGTAACAACAGTTTTTCAGATCTTGTGATGAAAATATTTTTTCTTCTCCATTTTTTAACAAGTGATGTAATTTTTATAGTGGTGATACTAGATGACACAAAGTAAGATTTGAAACAAATATGACAAATTTTGCTACACTTATAGCAGTGAAATGGTATTTCGAAAAGGAATTTTCGTGAATGTAACTCCTAAAAAACGTAAAAACAGATATTTTGTGACAATGATTTTAGAAGACGTATACAATTTCTGTGTAAAGGAGGTCGCAGGAAGAATCCCATGTTCAGCTTGGTAAATAAATTCACTTAAGGTGACAAGCGTCTTCCTATGATGAGACGAGACATTCACATATTTTGAAGACGTACATTGATAACAAGCTAGAATGCTTGCTCTATAAAATAAATGAATAGTAAGTAAATGTTTCAATAATATGAAAATATTTTAAGCAAAGTTCCAAGATCCATAATATCTTTGGAATTATGATTTTTCCTCTATCATCGTGACACTCATTCTGATGGCCATGATTACACCATTCGACACTGCGAGTTACAATGTAATAAGCTTCTTTGAAGGACAATGAGGCCATTCTTAGACCATACATTTTTGTAAATATCCATTCACTCGTGGACTTCAGCTCCCAAGGCTACGTTTAAGCAAACCAAAGAAACAAAGCCCATTGTTGACGCATCGGGAAATTTAATAGGTGGTAAATGAAATTCCTGTAATTCTAGTTTATTCGGCCTTTAGTTTGGAGATGTAGCTGGAAGCGTGTGGCCTTTTGGCTTGCGAGCCTTTAGCTTGGAGATGTAGCTGGAAGCATGTGGCCCTTTTGGCTTGCGAGCCTTTAGTTTAGAGATGTAGCTGGAAGCATGTGGCCTTTTGGCTTGCGAGCCTTTAGTTTAGAGATGTAGCTGGAAGCATGTGGCCTTTTGGCTTGCGAGCCTTTAGTTTAGAGATGTAGCTGGGAGCATGTGGCCTTTTGGCTTGCGAGCCTTTAGTTTAGAGATGTAGCTGGGAGCATG
>NW_013673618.1:12005-14304 GCF_000517525.1 Limulus polyphemus
CACTAGAGCGAATGTAATACTACATTATTTTCAGTCTTTGAGTACATGTGGAAAAAATCAGTTGTGATAGTTTTTCAAAAATAACATAGTGCTCGTTAAGTTTAACAAATCTCTAGTAATAAAAGGCTTTTTACCTGACAAGCAGTGTGCGGTTTTGAATTGAATTAACAAGTTAGTCTTAAGACCAATATTTGTTACCATACAGCGAGACCGTTATTTTAATACAGTGAACAAGGTATAAATGTTATTATTGAATTGTATTTGTCTTTAACTTAACTTAGATTATTTAATTCTTGCTATTTATATCTCTGTACGTAAGTGTAACATATATTTGCACATTAAATTCAATTACAAATGAGATATTTGACACTATACAGAGAATTGAGTACATTATATTAAATGAGCTTTTGAGCCACACCACGTCATTACAGTTCATGTCGCCACGTCCGGACATACTCTATTTGACGACAGTGCAACTTGACAATAACCCTTTAGTGTAGTTTCCATTGCTGAAGGTTTCGTAGTAAGGCTATCATGTCCGAAGCATACCTTCTTCGCTTATGATTTTCAAACGCCATCTAGTGTACGATGACGAAGATTTCTCAGCGCCAGTTTCAACAGTCCTATCTCAAGACGCCACTTTTTTGTACCACGTCCGTGATACAAGTGTTTGCAAGTCTCTTTCTCGATGGTCCTTGAGTCCCATGCTGACCCATATGTATTTGTTTTCCAAAGTCATTAAATATAAAGGATATCCCCGTGTCGGAAATTCCAAATCCTCGATTTCAACACATCTAAGTGTACGAATATTTTACGTTGGAAAAAGCTGTTACAAACCCTTCTCACACACAATCAATTTTCATGGCATCACACTAAATACGAAATGACAAACAATGTCAAAATGTATTCTGACACATGCCATTGTACAACGACTTCATATTGGCTGTAGTTATGACTTGCTGATTTACATATTTAAGGTCATTTTAATATATCTTACTCAACTTGTACATTTCCCACTCGAGCAACCTTTGTTATACAAGCTGGAGCACCCATCCATTGGACGGGTGAAATAAAAACTCTCTTTCTTAACATACTAATCATTAAAAGTGCAATAAAAATACATAAAGATACCAATACTCAAAAGAACGACGTGCTGTTTTCACAAATTCTAACAACAATGGTCGCATAGTTCATTCTAATACTGAGGGGTATACAACATTGGTAGCTTTTCCAAAATTATATATAAAATTAGGGGAGGAGATCCAATCCCATAACCTTCCTCATGTCATCCTGTATCACTGCGTCAAGTTTGGTGCTGATTGATCAAGAAATGTGGAAACGCATAAGGAACAGAAATACACACACATATTGACGTTTATTTATATAGATATGCTACTTTATAATGCATTTATTAAAATTTTTTTATTGAAATCAAGATGGGATAAGTTTATAAAGATTACTTTTAATCCATGCTATAGTGTTACTTATATAATAAATTAATTAACGGAAACAAAGTATGGTGTAGCTAATAAAGGCATAATAAAGGGGGGATCAACAGGACATTATATAAACAGAAGGTCGCTGATAACATCTTTAAAGAAAATATGTTTTACCTTCCACGAGGCAACATGTCTCCAGATGAAGGGTCAGCTTCTGTCGACGTTGCCCACGCGATTGTCATATAGTACTCAACTCAACTCAATAAATTTACAGCTCACGAAACCAAGCAAGTGAACTGTTTTAATCCTCCAATAATCCATTTGTTATAGTCAAAATTAAAAACAGAACGTGAAAAGTTTTTAATAGTCAAATTAGAAACAGAATGTTAAAAGTTTTCAATTGTCAAAATTAAAAACAGAAAGTTAAAAATTTTTAAATGTCAAAATTATAAGCAGAATGTTAAAAGTTTTAATAGTCAAAATTACCGAAATATTGATAAAACCTTTTAATATACAAAATTAAAAATAGAACGTTAAAAGTTTTTAATATTCAAAATTAGAAGCAGAACGTTAAAAGTTGTTAACAGTCAAAATCAGAAACAGAATGCCAAAAGGTTTGAATAGACAAAATTAGAAACAGAGCCTGAAAAGTTTTAATAGTCAAAATTAGCAAAAGATCGATGAAAGTTTTTTGATAGTCAAAATTAGAAACAGAAAGTTAAAAGTTTTTAATGGTTAAAATTAAAAACAGACCGTTAAAGTTTTTAATAGACAAAATTGGAAAAAGAACGTTAAACGTTAAAATCATCCTGACGATGACGTTGTAACGTCGAAACATGTAGAGTCGTCAACTTTTTGAA
>NW_013673618.1:15081-15836 GCF_000517525.1 Limulus polyphemus
TTCCAACATAGTCCCAACGTAGTTCCAAAATAGTCCGAACATATTTCCAACGCAGTCCCAACGTATTCCCATCGTAATCCTAACGTTGTTCCAACATAGTCCCAACGTAGTTCCAAAATAGTCCGAACATATTTCCAACGCAGTCCCAACGTATTCCCATCGTAATCCTAACGTTGTTCCAACATAGTCCAAACGTAGTTCCAAAATAGTCCGAACATATTTCTAAGGTAGTTCTAACGTATTCCCATCGTAATCCTAACGTTGTTCCAACATAGTCCCAACGTAGTTCCAAAATAGTCCGAACATATTTCTAAGGTAGTCCCAACGTATTCCCATCGTAATCCTAACGTTGTTCCAACATAGTCCCAACGTAGTTCCAAAATAGTCCGAACATATTTCTAAGGTAGTTCTAACGTATTCCCATCGTAATCCTAACGTTGTTCCAATATAGTCCCAACGTAGTTCCAAAATAGTCTGAACATATTTCTAACGTAGTTCTAACGCCTTTACTTCATAATCTTTTCAAACGACACTCTAACTTTCGACACCCATTCAAGCAATTAGTCATGAAAAGAGTAAAAAAACACAATAAACCCACACAGAATATTTGTACCTGCTGCAGAGTCAATACTGATTTGTAAAACTAAAATATCAAAAAATTATAAAATTACAGATATGAACCAACCACAAGAAACATATTTATTATTACGTTCTTAAAATGTGATAACAACTGGTGACCAGGGGCGTCAGATATG
>NW_013673618.1:15849-17903 GCF_000517525.1 Limulus polyphemus
AAACATATTTATTATTATTATGTTCTTAAAATGTGATAACAACTGGTGACCAGGGGCGTCAGATATGAATCAACCAAAAGAAACATATTTATTATTATTATGTTCTTAAAATGTGATAACAACTGGTGACCAGGGGCGTCAGATATGAACCAACCAAAAGAAACATATTTATTATTATGTTCTTAAAATGTGATAACAACTGGTGACCAGGGGCGTCAGATATGAACCAACCAAAAGAAACATATTTATTATTATGTTCTTAAAATGTGATAACAACTGGTGACCAGGGGCGTCAGACATCTAAATAACGTGTGGAGGCCCAGTATTGTTTCATAATTTTGATTACTGATATTGATACACCAATACATGTACATGGATTTCCAAGGTTACATAAGGATATGCAGGTGTCACAGTTGTATGTTTGGATAAAGTAAGTGACAGGTTGTACAAGAAAAGAGTAGGCACCATAAAGTAACCCACAAACGATCATTATTAAATATCCATCTGTAACAGTAAGTACAGCGTATATTATATGTACACAATATGCGTAGTGAAAACATCATACGAATAAGAAGTCAACAAACGATCATTATTAACATCTAACGATTGACTTCCCTCAATTTGACTCAACTAGTAGCACCATCAAGTCGCTGAGAACTTGTTCTGTCATGGCGCTACGGACCTTGCTCCTGAAAAGCATCAATTCGGGGAAGGAGTGATTGCAAGATCTGAGTAGCAGAGTTCAAACCAAACGACAAAGAGAGTCCCAGTTTGGATACATCTCTGTAAAACCCCTCTTTGCTATTTACAAGTAAATCTGAAGAGTTTTTCTCCGTTTTAGGGTCTGTATTACTTCTGCAATTGATCAAGTACTCCGCTGATGTCTTCCTTGCACCACAACTACAAAAGTTTAGAGAATCTATATTCTATTCCTTAATTTCGTTAGGAAAATATTACATCTTTTTTTTTCCAGAATGTTCTCCGATTACGATGGTACATTTCTCGAAAAGTACTTCTGTTTGGCTATACACATATACAAGAAACGTTCAATTTATCTTTTTTTTAACGTAATACAAGCACAAGAACACCAAAACCTACCTTTATTTTCTCCTCCATGAATAACATCAATATGTCGAAGGTGAAGCTTTTCTACAATCTCTGAGACAACTTGACTTATAACATGATTGGTCTTACATGAGGTGCCATCATCTCCGAGAAGATCCTCAACACACAGAAATACACCCAAGAAACATAACCAGACCTCTTTTCTCAGCATGGTTACGTCTCTATAGAGCAGGACATATCATATAACAAGTGAAAACCATCACCCAACGAGCATGCTCCAGACGTTAATCAATATGTTCGAGAAAGTTATATTCTATACATAACACAAGTTGTCCTTGTAGATCAGGAGTATGCTTGTGGACTTACAACTATTCTGTCAGTTTTCGGTGATAGATTCATGCTTTAGTTTTATACACGTAATTCAGTCATTACGTTCTAATCAATTAGAACAACCATAATTCACTCTGATGTTTGTGTACACACATAGAACGTGTAAATAACATGACATGTTTAATATAGCATGTTGAGATAGTTTAGCTGTAGGATACGATTGTCCTTTAATGTTAATATTTACATAGAAGCCCATTGAAATAACACATGGGACCGTCTAAACATAAAACTATTTTGATGTTACTTCAGTCAGTCTGATATATACGTGTGAAAAAGGCTTCGGAGCATTGATCAAACAAACATTATAATCACATTGTTAAAATTTGTAAAACAGGGATGTTACTCTTAAAAGTGAGTAGATTTTATTTCGTGCTTGGCTTTTTGAAAACGAAATAAATAAATAAATACAATGTTGAATTATTAGATAAGAAACATTGTACAAACACCTCACCAAAATGTCACCATACCTTGAAAACATCGTGCTTTCTAGCTTGTCTTTATTTGTTTCTTATACAGGTGTATTCAACATATATGTATATGTTTCTTATTGAGGTGTAATCAACGTATATGTATATGTTTCTTATTGAGGTGTAATCAAC
>NW_013673618.1:18227-20321 GCF_000517525.1 Limulus polyphemus
TATATGTTTCTTATTGAGGTGTAATCAACGTACATGTATATGTTTCTTATTGAGGTGTAATCAACGTACATGTATATGTTTCTTATTGAGGTGTATTCAACATATATGTATATATTTCTTATTGAGGTGTAATCAACGTACATGTTTCTTATTGTGGTGTAATCAACGTATATGTTTCTTATTGAGGTGTAATCAACGTACATGTTTCTTATTGAGGTGTAATGAACGTATATTTATATATTTGTTTTAAACTCCATGTTGTGAAACACTCTGTATTCTTATTATAGCCATTTTGTTCTTCTAAGCTTTAAGGTGGAATTATAATTTAGATGTAAGAAATTATTTTTAATCTCGCAAGATTATCACTCTTTTTAATGTTATGATCACTCACTTCTTTAGTTATCTATAAAACCACTCTGTATATGAGCAATGAAAAGTGTTTATACTGTAACCTTCAGATTGTTTATTTCGCTTTAAATACATTATTAAAGCGTTAAAGGTTTCAAATAAGTTAACATTATTGTGCCAAGCATAGTCCTACTCCAAAAGTCTGCGCTGAAAGGTTCAAGATTAAACCAAATAACCTGAAGCTACTGTGTTTGTTGTTCGTGTATGACAATTTAAATTATATCATATACGGTGTTCGTGGTATTTATAATTATGCACGTTAGATCTTGAGAGATTTGGAGTCTTACAGCATAAAGTTTTTGGACTCTGTATTCCACCCACTTTTCTGAATTTTGACACTGAACAGAACTTCGTAAATTATCTTTGATCGGTGACTCGTGATGATTTATATCACCTCATTAATATCACGTGTCAAACTGGGAAACGTGTATGTTATAAAATACATACAAAGTCGTTTTTTTTTATGTTTGTTCGTATAAATTCCTTGCATTCATTATTACATTAAGGTACTTCAAAATCTTTAATATGCCAAAATAATGGGAAGAAACCTAAAAAAAACTATTTTAAATCTTGTACTAGGGAGCAGAAAAAAAAACCAACAAGATAAAGGTTTTGTTCTCATAAAAAATAAATTATCTTTTTGTACAAAAATCTATCACCTTTTTTAAGTTTTTTATTCAGTTTTAAAAGCAAAAAATATAATGAGGAAGGAGAGGTGAAGTTCTACAAGAGTGACACCTGGTGTAAGTTTTAGATACGAACTTGTTTTCTCTGGGGTGAAGGAAGATAAAAGATGGAGGATGTTTATGGTTTAAGCTTAAAAAATTGTTTCATATTTGAAATAAACTTCTTTTCATGTGTCTAAGAAAGTAGAGTCACGAAGAGACATACACATTTGTTATTTAAGCTCAAAATTATTTTAGATCATCTATGTGAAATCGTGGTATAAATTAGATTTTGTTTTACACTTCAGCATCTACTAAAGTTGAAATAAAACCTCTCGGTACTTCAGATTCACTTTAAAATTCTAGCAGAAGCTCTAGAAATGTAGACATAAGTTGCGCTTCGATTTCTTTCTAGAAATGTATAACATAATTTATAAAATCCTGAGTTCGAAGATCACACCAGTTTCCCTATTAAAACTTCTGAAAACCTAGTTTCAGGATTATACTTGACGGAAACCTAACATATGTAAGGCTCAAAGTTATACCTTATCTTTTCTTAAGAATTTTAGTATAAGATTCTAAAATTTAGGCTTCCATGTAGTTTTTCACATTGTTCCGAAACCTACGTCAGATGTTCAATGTGGTACTTTATCTTCTACGTGAGTTGGGGTATACGTTTAAAACTGCTCTCCAGATTTCCAGATTAATACTATCATAGCGCCATCTATTAACTGCTCTCCAGATTCACAGATTAAAGCTATCATAGCGCCATCTATTAACTGCTCTCCAGCTTCACGGATTAAAGCTATCGGATTGCAACAAACTGACCGCTCTCCAGATTAACAGCGTCAACTATTAACTGCTCTCCAGATTCACAGATTAAAGCTATCATAGCGCCATCTATTAACTGCTCTCCAGCTTCACGGATTAAAGCTATCATAGCGCCATCTATTAACTGCTCTCCAGCTTCGACGGATTAAAGCTATCGGATTGCAATAAACTGACCGCTCTCCAGATTAAC
>NW_013673618.1:21014-35336 GCF_000517525.1 Limulus polyphemus
TGCTCTCCAGATTCACAGATTCAAGCTATCATACCGCCATCTATTAACTGCTCTCCAGCTTCACGGATTAAAGCTATCATAATGCCATAGTCTGACCGCTCTCCAGATTCACAGATTAAAGCTATCACAGCGCCATCTATTAATTGCTCTCCAGCTTCACAGATTAAAGCTTTCATAATGCCATAATCTGACCGCTCTTCAGATTCACAGATTAAAGCTTTCATAATGCCATAATCTGACCGCTCTTCAGATTCACAGATTAAAGCTATCACAGCGCCATCTATTAACTGCTCTCCAGATTCATGGATTAAAGCTATCATAGTGCCATAAAGTGACCGCTCTCCAGATTCACAGATTAAAGCTATCATAGTGCCATAAACTGACCGCTCTCCAGATTCATAGATTAAAGCTATCATAGCGCCATCTATTAACTCCTCTCCAGATTCACAGATTAAAGCTATCTCAGCACCCTACACTATTTCACTTAGACCTGACAATAATGTCAATGCACCATTCCGTATCGTACCAACATAAAATCTACTCAGGTTTGTTCTCGTTTGAAAATTTTATAGGCTAAGTTTTATTTTAAAAACTCCCTGCTTTCTAAGAAACGTTTATACAGGGTGTCCGAAATATTTAGAACCACAGGCACTTCACATAATTTTACAGAATGTGTTTCACATGCTGTCCTTGTAATTTCAATTAACAGCAGGATTAACTCGATCTTCTTATGCTTTGATAGCGCCACAATCAGTCACGTATCTGGTTCGAGATTTTTAGGACACCCTGTAGAAACGATCACATCTATCACAAGCTAGAATGTGAAACCTGGACCGGACTGTGAATATATCACAGAAGAAACGTCATAAATATTAATTAATGCGCTCACGAATGTGAACAGGACTTCTTAAACTGTGAGCTAATATTAGTGTAAAATTCTTTGGGTTACCTGATAAATACCAGCTCTATCACTTGTAATCACGTTTCTACTGGCTAGCTGATTATTAGGTGCACAGTTCTGGAACTGGGTTTGTGATTACTGGAGGACATCGTCCAAGATAACAATGTTCGCATTTGATCTGGATCTCTGGAGGCTATAGTATGTCCTTACCTCTTGATCTAGAACCTTTGAGGTTGTCCTTATTATTGACTGGAACTCTTGAGGTTATAAAGAGTTCAAGATCAAGTATGAACATAACCTCAGATGAACCACACCAAGTATGAACATAACCTCAGAAGAACCACGCCAAGTATGAACGTAACCCCAGAAGAATCACATCAAGTATGAGCATAACCTCAGAAGAACCACATCAAGTATAAGCATAACCTCAGAAGAACCACATCAAGTATGAGCATAACCTCAGAAGAACCACATCAAGTATGAGATACCCTCAAAAGAGTACCAAGTAAGAACAACTTTATGCTTGTTTTTTTTTACCTGGAATGCCCCGGTGTGGCAGCAGTTAGTCTACAAACTTACAACGCTAAAATCCGGGGTTTATTTCCCCGTGATGAACACAGCAGATAGTCCAATGTGTATTTGCTCTACAATAAACAAACAAAAACTGATCTGGAACTGATCATCTATAACACAACAAAGCATTACTATTATATATATATAAATACTGACGATGGCACTAAACACATCAGTTTTCTCAGTCATAATCCTAAAAAAATCCTTTTAACTTTCAGTATTCCTAAAGATTTAGTATATCTTATTTATCCTCGTTACTGTATAATCCACAATAAACACAATAGTAATCACATTTCGCTTAGTGTTCTGCTTTATTTCTAACATTTAGTTGCAATAAAATTAGAATCAATATTTTGATACAATGCTTTATTTTCAATATAATATATTTATAGTGTATGCACAATTAAGCAGTGTTAGATTATATATGTTCTGAAAAATATTGTACCTTTCCAACAACTCCGACCCCCCGATGGTTCAGCGTTAGAGGGCTTTACACGCTAGATATTGAGTTTCGATAATCGCTGATGTAACTTTGTACTTAACGATAAACAGATAAACAAAATTCCAACAGCAGAAATCATATTTTTACAAATCACAAAATATCAGTGGTTATTTGTTACGATACCTTATATGACAGATAGAACAAATGGGTAGCCTAAAGACCCATAACGTTCAGTCATCCTTTATATCCAATTATTAACCAGAAGGAGGGCAACTAGTCACAATTAACTACCGTCTATTATCATTAATAATAATGATTATTAATAACGTCTCCACGGCTTAAAGTGCAGAATGTGTTCAGTGACATATCGCGATCTGAACCTAGGATCTTACGGTACACAGCCTGCACGCCAACCACAAGGCCATGCTCAAATTATGTAACAATAACTACAAATTCTCTATAATATTTGGGCCGGTCATGAAGACCTGAAATAACGATAAATAATAAATTAATTTTCCTGTTTTGTTGAAAAGCTATGATATCAAGTTGCATAAACCTAAACTAAAAGGAATTATTAGCTCGTACGTGTGTGTGTGTATAAACTATCCAATTACAGGTCATGCACGTAACCGAAAACATAAACAATTATAAAAATAAATACACATTTTAAGTTAACGTTACATACAATTTACACTCATTTTTTGACTGCTAATTCTGGCTTTTAACGCGCACCTATTAAATGGCGTACACTGGGCTAAAAAAACAGAAATTCAGAATCCTAGTACGATATATTTTTAAATAAAGTTAACTGGTAGTCCCAAGAAAGAACATTTTGTAAATTTGTTGTGTTAAATTAATTTTGGAAAGTATTTAGAATATATCTCAAAAGCCTTGTGTTGAACTGCCAAAATGATTTGTTTAAGTGTGACTGTTGAATATACTGGAGTTAGCTAAGACCTGGAAAAACAATAAATAATACCCCTGACCGTATTATTTATTATTTTTCCTAAGTCTTCATGACCGTAATATTTATTGTTTTTCTAGGTCTTCATGACCGTATTATTTATCGTTTTTCCAGGTCTTCATGACCGTATTATTTATCGTTTTTTCAGGTCTTCATGACCGTATTATATATTGTTTTTCCAGGTTTTCATGACCGTATTATTTATTATTATCTTTCCTAAGTCTTCATGACCGTACAAATGACCACATTTTTTTCAGTGGGTTGAGCGTGATTGTTTGAAACTTCGGTTAGAATATTTAAGTCTATAGTATTTTTTGTTTGATTGTTGTTAAGCGCAAATCTACACAACGGGCTATCTATGCTGTGACCACCACGGGTATCGAAACCCGAGTTTTAGCGTTATAAGCTTTCAGACTTAACTCTGAGCCACTGGAAGAGGTAGGGGAAAACCTAGGTTACTGTAAACGTAATAGGTTTGGGTTGTATATTTATTTTATAGTACAAAACCGATAATCCTTGAGCATCGTGAAGGTAGTTTCATTCCACTGAGACGAATTCGTGTTCTTTCTAAAGGATTAAAAACGATGAATTTCACGCAATTATTCACACCCTACGCGCATGGTCATTTATTTCACGTGAGACAAGTGTCTATCTGTCTGTTTGTACTTAAGAACAAAACTACAAAATGGACTATCTGTGCTCTGTATCGAAACCCGTATTCTAGCGTTGTAAGTCCGCAGACATGCCACTGTGGCACTGGGGGGCGTGAGACAAGTGACTGCTGTTTATCGAAGCACGAAATACTAAATAAATCAACTGGGTTTTTGAAGCATTTGGTACCATTACCATGATATGATCGATCTTTTGAAAGAGCCTAAGCAAGATAAATCAGACAAACATACACATTTATAGGCACAATACAATGACATTTTATTTCGCATATTAAACAAAAATTCATAAATTATAAATATGTTTCGCTCTTGGAGGCTATTACATATTTAAAAAACATTAGTCAGCATTGTTCATTATTGGGTAATCATATTGTCAGTTGGCCTCATTATACTTGTTATAAGACATTACTGTTAGGCCTATTATATTTTCAACACTACATTCATTATCTAGTCCTTGGGAATGTTCAGGAATTAAAAAAAGTGTATAATAATAATTATAGCATTTCAACCATACTATGTTCACCATATCCATATAATTGTGCTTCGCTAGCTTGGGATATCGTTGTTCTAATAAACTGCTGTGTTTATTGTGTTCCAGCCAATCTGACGAGTTCTGTATTGAGCAAAACGTGTCATCGGCATTGGGTATGAGAAATATAGTGTGGATTAAATACTATTATTATACACTTTTATAATTCTTTAAATAGATAAAGAACGTTGTGTTAAATATATAATAGACCTAATAGTAAAGTATTATGACAAGTATAATTTCTCTATATAAAGCAAAAAAAAAAATCTGTGTGTCTGTCCGTTTGTTCATTATCTAACCACTACTAGGTCGCTGGACCAATCTCAACCAAACTTTGTGGGGTGATAGTTTGGAACCAGGGACATGTTAACGGGTGGATCACAACCCCTCTACCCCCATTATTATCTTTGACGTAAGTTAAGGTTAATTATATTTATAGTTTCACCAAAAAAAAATATTAAATTTTCTATAACACAACATACACCCAGTATGGGGGAACGCACACAAAAGTCTTATATATCTCAAAGAGTGCGCTAGTGCTCTTTATGGAGAAATACAATAAAAATATGGCCGCCACTATTGCAATAATACATAAACTCAGCTGAAGTTTCTACTCTAACAGCCACCATAAATCTAATATCAAGAGCCGTTTCTTGAATTATACCTACTTTCTACTTTGACCCGTGACCTTTCAACTTCGGCCCGTAAGACACTTCTGCAGTCAATGATTAATCACGTGAAACACTGTGGTTGTTGTAAGTGGGTAACAGAAAGCACACCTACCACCACTACTTCGCCCGCTACCTCTTATTACAAAGTCACCTTGACCATCGCATGAGAATTTAAACTTCATTAAAGTTGTTTTGGTTTTAATAACGGATTTTCCATAATTCAGCTACGCAGATTTCGAAAATAATATTCATTTTTTCTATCACGTAAGGAATTTATACAAATCGGGAAGAAAAAAAAACTTACTCCGATCAAATTACCACAATGAACATTTTTTATTATTATGTTTGTTAAAAAAATACAAACAGACTGAAGAAAAGGGAAGAACATTGATGTCAAACGAATATGCATCCTCATTTATTTGTGTGAAATCTACGTCTTTTAGTCTCAAGACTACGTGTTGTGGTTTTTTATTTATGTATTGCGTCTGGAGCATCTCGTTTCAATGACCAGCAGTAATCAGCCATCATGCTGATGTTCCACCTTCCCTGATACCTTCTCTTCATTTCCTTGGTATCTTGATGAAACCTTTCCAGACATTTCAGAATGAAAACAATCCCTCTCATCATTTATATTGACATGATATTCAGAATAAGAAGAAACTGTATCAAGAGTCACCAGTGGAGTAGGTACAGGTACATCACGTCCGTGATCAAAAACAGCAGTCATCTCCGTGGTTTCTAGGCTCACGCCAGACTGTTGGAATTCCAAAAGGCAAAGACTTTTTCTTACCTTTAGTCCATTGTCTCAATTCTTCGACACAAATGGTGCAAACTTTGTGGGGAGCCCGTGATTTGTCTTGGTCCCCAAGTTTTATTCCAAAATACACGTTATACGCTTTTTTTGTGACGAATTCTGTAATGTTTTGCCTTTGTTTCTTTACAAAAAAATTATCACAAATATATCAGAATATGTTAGGTAATTTACACAACCATAACTAATATTGAAAATAAAAAAGTAATGTCAAAATGCACGCACAAACAAATACTATCCAGAAATGACACGTCACGCGGCCTGTTAACCGTTTATATACTAGCGGTGTGTTTCACGTAGTTTCTAGAACGTTCGATATAACTCTCACGTCGCAATTGGTCTAGAGAAATCTATAGCTAGTGGTTGTAAACATTTTAAGCATAACAAAATGTGGCCCGATTTCAAAGAAAATGATTGATTTATGTAAAAGTACATACGACGTTTTGTGAAAAATCTGTACGTGATGGAGAAAAATGGATATCATTTTCGGATTCAGTGTACAGGAATTATCGTGGAACACGTAAACATTTCAATACAATAAGACCTTCGCAGACCTGTGATTTTTAGAATACTTTTAAATTTCATTTCTCAGAATAACATATAATTATAAAAGTTCAAAAGCTACGGGGTTATTTTTCTATCCATCTCACATTTTATATTTGTAAAAATAAATCTGTCGTATCACACGTGAACTTTCCTGTTATTCATACCGTGATAGAGTATTGTACATAAGTTAGTGCAAACTTAACAAAAAACATCAATATTTCAATGAGGTTCTAGAGTAAGTTTTATTATACTCCACTTTTCTCTTAAATGACAAGAAAGTTTATTTACGTAGCAAAACTTATATTTGAAGAGTTCGTGAGCGTGTTTAAACTGGAATTAATGTACATGTGATTCAACGCTTGTCACGCAAAAATATGTTTCTGTTTACATTATAAAAGTAATTTTCGTACTTTTCCAACTAAGCTTGTTTATTTTGCTGAATTTTGCTCGAAGCTACTCGCAAGCGGCCTAATTTTAGGGAGATAGGGTGGAGAAAAGGTGGTTAACACCACCCATCTCTACCTCTTGAAATACTTTTTAATGTTAAAATACTTTTTTAACAATTTTAGAATATTTTTAATTGATCATCACATTATAAAGACTCCAAGGTAGAAAGGATGGTGGCGAGACTCGAACCCGCGACCCGAAGATTGCGACCACCAGACCCTTTCCAATTAAGACATCGTATTGTGCATATATCTGTTTTGTTGGACTTTGCGTAAAGCTAAACGAAGGATGTCTTCATTAGTCGTCCTTAATTTAAAACTGATAGATTACACGGAAGGCTACCAGTCGACACCACCCACCACCACCATCTCTTGTCAGACTGAATAGAGGGATTTGACCTTCACTGTTATGACACACCTATGGCCACAAAGTGCGAAGCGCGATTTTATTTTGTTTTTACGATAACGGGACCCGAAGTTCAGATCCACAGTCGAACATGGTAACCACTCGGTCTTGTTCTTCCCATGATGTATCGCAATGGTTTTTATTGATTCTTCATAATAGATAGATATATTCGTTGTCAGGCTCGATAAAAGCCAATTACATGCTTAGTTTTAGTTTTTACTTTTCTGTGCAGCAAGTAGTAAAACAGAATAGTTATGATTACACTTATCAATAGTTATTTCAGTTGCATTTTTTACTTCAGACATTCATTATAGGATATCATATGTTATGCATAAAATGTGTTCTTTAATTCACTCATAAATTGCACTTCTATGATTTGTTCTACACTCTGCACGAGTGAAACGTATTTACTTGCCTTTTATCTTATTATATTCAGCAGTCTGCTACAGTTAATGAAAAGAAGACAATTCTAAATTTACAATGATTAGTACTTCATGTCGCGGGTTCGAATCCCCGTCCCACCAAACATGCTGGCCCACCAGTGGCACAGCGGCATGTCTGCGGACTTACAACGCTAGAATCCGGGTTTCGATACCCGTGGTAGGTAGAGCACAGCTAGCCCATTGTGATGCTTTGTGCTTAATTACAAACAAACAAACCAAACATGCTCGCCCTTTCAGCCGTGGGGGGCGTTATAATGTGACGGTCATTCCCACTATTCGCTGGTAAAAGAGTAGCCCAAGAGTTGGCGGTGGGTGGTGATGATTAGCTGCCTTCCCTCTAGTCTCACACTGCTAAATTAGGGACGGCTAGCGCAGATAGCCCTCGTGTAGCTTTGCGCGAAATTCAAAACTAACTAACTAACTAGTACTTCATAAATTATATAGTGTTCAAAATATCGTAGAGCAAAATTATTTTCTCATAACATGGTGGTGTTGGGTAGAACCATAACATGGTGGTGTTGGGTAGAACCATAACATGGTGTTGGGTAGAACCATAACATGGTGTTGGGTAGAACTATAACATGGTGTTGGGTAAAACCATAACATGGTGGTGTTGGGTAGAACCATAACATGGTGTTGGGTAGAACTATAACATGGTGTTGGGTAGAACCATAACATGGTGGTGTTGGGTAGAACCATAACATAGTGTTGGGTACAACCATAACATCGTGGTGTTGGGTAGAACCATAACATGTTGGTGTTGGATAGAACCATAACATCGTGGTGTTGGGTAGAACCATAACATGGTGTTGTGTACAACCATAACATCGTGGTGTTGGGTAGAACCATAACATGGTGGTCTTGGGTAGAACCATAACATGGTGTTGGGTAGAACCATAACATGGTGTTGGGTAGAACCATAACATCGTGGTGTTGGGTAGAACCATAACATGTTGGTGTTGAGTAGAACCATAACATGGTGTTGGGTAGAACCATAACATGGTGGTGTTAGGTAGAACCATATCATCGTGGTGTTGGGTAGAACCATAACATGGTGGTGTTGAGTAGAACCATAACATCGTGGTGTTGAGTAGAACCATAACATCGTGGTGTTAGGTAGAACCATAACATGGTGGTGTTGGGTAGAACCATAACATGGTGGTGTTGGGTAGAACCATAACATTGATACTTCTTTACAGAAATATAACCGGTAGTGAACATTGTGTAAGAAAGTCAGTACCTCACCGGTAGTGAACAGTATGTAAGCAAGTCGGTACATCACCGGTAGTGAACAGAATGTATGAAAGTCAGTACATCACCGGTAGTGAACAGAACGTAAGAAAGTCAGTACTTCACCGGTAGTGAAGAGTATGTAAGCAAGTCGGTACATCACCGGTAGTGAACAGAATGTAAGAAAGTCAGTACATCACCGGTAGTGAACAGTACGTAAGAAAGTCAGTACATCACCGGTAGTGAAGAGTATGTAAGCAAGTCGGTACATCACCGGTAGTGAACAGAATTTAAGAAGGTCAGTACATCACCAGTATTGAATACTATGTAAGCAAATTGGCACCTCACTGGTAGTGAACATTGTGTAAGAAAGTCAGTACATCACCGGTAGTGAGCAGTATGTAAGCAAGTCAGTACATCACCGGTAGTGAAGAGTGTGTAAGCAAGTCGGTACATCACCGGTAGTGAACAGTACGTAAGAAAGTCAGTACATCACCAGTATTGAATACTATGTAAGCAAACTGGCACCTCACCGGTAGTGAACCTTGTGTAAGAAAGTCAGTACCTCGCCGGTAGTGAACAGTGTATAAATAATTAGGTACTTCGCCGGTAGTGAACAGTGTGTAAACAGTCAGTACCTGATCGGTAGTGAACAAATAGTAAACAGGTCAGTACCTAACCAGTAGTGAACAGTATGTAAACAGGTCAGTACCTCACCGGTAGTGAACAGCATATAAACAAGTCGGTATCTCACCAGTAGTGAACACTATGTTAGGAGGTCGGTATCTCACCAGTAGTGAACACTATGTTAGGAGGTCGGTATCTCACCTTTAGCGAACAGTACATAAACAGGTCGGCACTTCACTGGTAGTGAACAGTATTTAAACAAATCAGCACCTCATCGGTAGTATTCATTTATTTTTCATTGTATTCATTTTTATTTAAATTGGGACAAATGTGTTAATTCGAACCATTATGTACACTACTACCATTTAACATAAATATATTGTATTGTTTTTCGTTTCCTATAATGAGTAAAATACAACCAAAATTCCACTGTTGTTGTATTGTATTATTTTCTATAATGTACTATTTGAAGAGCTGTTATTAGAACAGTAAATGTTTAGACTATGAGAAAGATGGAAGCCAAAGCATTCGGAAAAAATGCTATTTTATTATTTATATTTTGTGATCATATTTTTTTTTTTTAAATAAATACTGAATACAAGCCTTTTGTTCATTGGGCTGATAAGAAAGAACTAACACAGCTTGAAATTATGGTACTCAGACAAAGGGTTTAACTGCAGTATCCAATAACCTAAAGCTATTTATGTCACTAATTATCCAAATAACATATAAAGGGAAGAACACCCCCACCACTCCCAGTTCATATCATTTTTTATAAGTATCTTATACCCCTTGAGATGGGTTCCCACCTCCAATGAACGGACACAGACATAGGACAAAAGTAAAACAAGCTTTTAGCCATTGCCTTACGTAATTTTTGTGATATTAAATTAGTGTGCTTCATAAGAAAAGAATCAATCAGGAAATCTATAAAGTAAGTCTGAATTTAACTAAACGATTAAGTTCAAAGATAAAAAATAAACAAACTAGACACGTGATGTAATGTGAAACAATTTTTATTGTAGTGCAAGGAAAAACACAGGGTGTGTGTACTTGCCTGGACACTGGACAATCTCCTTATCCAGGATCTGTAAATCATTCAACAGATATCTACCTGCAAGATATCTTTCCATTCTATTATTGATTGTGATGAACAGGTAGAAATGACGTGAATCCAAAGCTTCGTATTAACTCGAAACGTCTGATTTACCCATAACGACGCACGTTTCTACGTGACTGGCCACTGTCTTACAGCATAGTTAAAGCTGTAAACACTAGATATCATCTACCGAGCTATCGAAGAACATTGCTTTCGTTGATATGTTCTACCCAATAGGGAAGGTTGCAGCAATATACCTGTGGGCAACATGGATATTATATACTAGAGAACAACAAAGAAACAAAAGTAACTAGAGAAAATAACGATTTTATGAATCACGTATTTATGCAAAAACAGTTTGCAATCAGACTAAACTATTTTTTTAATTCCTTTATTAAAAAGAAGGTAGAAACATGTAGTACAAGCTGAGGTATCCGTCCTTTGTCCGGGTTATGAACCTTAAAAAATGTGGGGGTGGATGCTCTGATAAATAACATAAAATTCCTAACTTTCACACAATATATTCATAACGTAACATATATTACAGTACTCATTATTACCTCACCTAAAGTTTTGTATGAGCTTTAAGAAATCGCTATGTATATACTTGAAACATGGTATACACATATGCGATGGTCAAGGTGACTTTGTAATAAGAGGTAGCGGGCAAAATAGTGGTGGTAGGTGTGCTTTCTGTTACCCACTTACAACACAGCTCTTAATATCCTTCCACAGTCTTTCACGTAATTATTTAATTGAAGGTCATTGGCTGCAGAAGTGTCTCACAAGCTGAAGTTGAAAGGTCACGAGTCAAAGTAGAAAGTAGGTATAATTCAAGAAACGGCTCTTCATATCAGCCTTATGGCGGTTGTTGGAGTGAAAACTTCAACTTAGTTTATGTATTATTGCAATAGTGGCGGCCAGTTTTTATATTATTCCTCCATAGAGAGTACTAGCAAACTCTCTGAGATATACAAGACGTTTGTGTGACCACACTCTGAATTTAGAAAATTTAATAATTGTTTTTGGTGTAAGAACCTTATGCCATCTATGAATGTAGTCAACGTTAAGCTATGTCAAAGATAATAGATGCTCAATATGTGCAATAATGGGGTGAAGGAGGTTATGATCCCACATTAACATACTACTTGTTCCAAACTATCATCTCACAAAGTTTGGTTGAGATTAGCCCAGCTACCTAGGAGTAGTTAGATAATGGACGAACAGACAGACACATATTTTTGTGCTTTATATATAAACATACCTCGATACTACGTCTCCACCTAACTGAAAGGATTAGCATATGTTTATGCCCTTTCGACATCCAGTTAATGAAAATTTCACAACTACACGCAGTACAGCCGCACAAAAATTACCTCAATATAGATACACTTCCTACAAGTTATAGAAAGGTAAAATTAGTAGTTATTTCATTTATTACACCACTCACCTTTCCTCTATTCCTTGAAATTGTCAAGTGAAACCTTCCTTCATACTATAAAGTTTCTTTAACATTGTTTGATTGTTTGGGAATATTTCTTTGACAACCAAATGCCCCCAGTGGCACAGCGGTATGTCTGCAGACTTACAATGCTAGAAACCGGGTTTCGATACCCGTGATGGGCAGAGCACAGATAGTCCATTGTGTAGCTTTGGGCTTAATTCCAAACAAAAAAAAGACAACCGAATTGTTTTTTTCTCTATCTGGTCATATTTTTATCTGAATTGATTCATAATGGTGTTGTAACATTGTTCATAATTAGGCTGGTTCTTTTAAATTATTTGTTTAAAATAAGACCAAGCCCAGTCCACGTAACGATAACAAATTAGTTCATTTCTTCCTTTCCACTAATTGCCTTATCTTGTAAAGTTTTGAAAGTTGTAGGCCTAGAAAACTTTACAAATGACGTTCAAATGGAAAAACCTCGCTAGTGGTACTATGAATGATCTCAAAGAATTCCATGGTTAAACCATCGAATAACTGAATATACGCGATAAGTAACACTGATTCAAATACTTCACTGAACTAAACTTACTCACTACTAGCTTATTAGCTGACTGGCTCACTAGTATTTATATCTTATGTCTCACTTTTAGATGTTCATCGAAGTTACTAGATTTTTGTGATGTGTTCTAGAATATTGTAGTTGTTGCGTATCTGTTTGTTTGTTAATTTCTGGTATAAATTCTTTCCGCGGAACTTCAGCAATACAAGTCCCTTCTTTACTAAACCAGTTTATTCCTTCTCGATACAAACTTTTAGTACACAGTAATTCCACAGTCAGTACGTTTCTCGTCACTTTCAACTTAACGACTTTTATAATACACACTTTAAATCACAGCGATTAACAACCTCGATAACTTCGCTCTTTACGAGTACAAAACACACACTTTATATTACCCGAAAAACCGTAATTACTGTTCGCTTAACTATCATACATTCATCATCGTCCACTGGCTTTTCTCACCAGGCTTATATACTGACAAAGAGGCTTCGACAAAATTCGAGGACTTCCCTGATAATTCGCGAAACTCAGTCACGCATGCGCGAGCAGCTTCACCTTGACTTCCGCTGTCGTAACATAGCAATTGTTTGATCTTACTGTGATGAGCCCTTTTACTAACATCAAGATTAAAGCATTAAAAAGATAGGCTACACCAATAGAGAAGTAACTATTTGATTTTATTAACATTTACTTTCAGCTCTCTGCTGCACAATAAGATGAAAAAGCTTTAGACTATAAACACGTAGCTGATCAGTTAGTCCTACCTACCTAGGTCTAGCATGGCTTGGTGGTCGCTGGTTCGAATCCCGTTACCAAACATGCTTGCCCTTTCAGTTATGGAAACCTTATAATGTGACAGTCAATCTCACTATTCATAGGTAAAATAGTAGTCTAAGAGGTGGTTGTGGGTGGTATTGACTAACTGCCTTCCTTCTAATTTATTACTTCAAAATTAGGAATGGCTAGTGCAGATAATCCCAGTGTAGCTTTGCACGAAATTCAGTAAACAAATAACCCTATTTACCAGCTTCTCATCAGGTGTTAATCTTTCCTCTCTGTTTCTCTGTATAGCAACAGAGTTGTTCAAAGTGTATTAGCTTTCTAACTTTATGTGGTGTTTTCTTGACGAACAGCTCAAGTTCACCTAATCCACAGGCCAAATTATGTCCTAGTTATGAATAGTAATAGTAATGGCTAGCTGCTGCCACCTAGTGTGTTATTTTGATACTAAATTCGACAAACGCATGTTCTTTCACTTCATTTCAACAGCGCAAAATTCAATTACGTATCAGTCAGTACATGTGTACTATCGTAGGTTTTACGCCAAGATGTTTTTTCTATAAAGCTTCTGAGAGATTTATTATTAGGTATTTTAACGCTATGCTCAGGCAGTCAAATTTGAACCAGCTAGAATTACCAGCACTGTATTTACCATAAAATGTGATTCAAATTGCTCCAAACAAATTATAGACGATCTCACTTCATCGAGCAGGAATAATATAGAATTTGTCACAAAAGCAGAGGAAATGGTCTTTTATAAGGTAACCAATTCTACTTTCCCTTAACTTAATCTGGGTATGAGAAGAACCAAGTGGTATGTCCAGTGTGTTCAGTCTTCAGGGTAAGAATAAACCAACAAAGAAGGTTGAAAACTTAGCAGAAGAACCAAGTGGTATGTCCAGTGTGTCAGTCTTCAGGGTAAGAATAAACCAACAAAGAAGGTTGAAACTTAGCAGAAGAACCAAGTGGTATGTCCAGTGTGTTCAGTCTTCAGGGTAAGAATAAACCAACAAAGAAGGTTGAAACTTAGCAGAAGAACCAAGTGGTATGTCCAGTGTGGTCAGTCTTCAGGGTAAGAATAAACCAACAAAGAAGGTTGAAAACTTAGCAGAAGAACCAAGTGGTATGTCCAGTGTGGTCAGTCTTCAGGGTAAGAATAAACCAACAAAGAAGGTTG
>NW_013673619.1:0-5802 GCF_000517525.1 Limulus polyphemus
GTGTCGCTTAAGTTTCGTCGGAACGAAGTTACGGAAAATCAATTAACAAACGGAGACGTAACATTATATTAAAGTTTTTCTTCATTACCCATTCAAGCCGTCTCCAGCCATTATTATACTGTTTATGTGTCTGTATGAAGACGCACCGAAAAAAATGTCTGTTTAAGAACGCTTGTATGAGAACAGATCGGAAAACGACATGTTTTATAATAGCTTTTATAATATATTTTATTTAATAAGTCAGAAGACCACATCGATTAAATGTATTGAGAGTATTCTGCAGAAACGTCCTGACTTGCGTCACTCTTGGCCCATAGCCAAAACACCAGAAAGGATGAGATCTGGAGGCCGTGCTGGTCACGTGAGCTAGAGACAGTGTTGGTCACGTGAATGGAAAATGTCTGCCGATTACTCGATCCCGACAGCGTGTCCCAGCAATGTCTTTACAGTTCGTATAATGTGAGGTAGAGCCCCATATTGCATGAAGACCGTTTCATTCAAACTTCTCCGAATGAGTTCAATGTCAACAGAATTGATCTTCAACTTTACACGAACAAAAAATAATATTCACATTGGTAGAAACTTCGTGTCGACATTGTTTGCGATGACAAACGTTAATACCCTCCGATTTTTAACTAGATAAATTTTCGTCATTGTTAACTCATTACACACACACACAAGTTGAAGAAGAAATTACATTGCATGAAATGCTACAAAGTTGTAATAAATTATATATGTTTATTTGCTTTGGAGCAAAGCCGCATTGGCTTTCTGTCGTGTTCACTGTGGAGAATCGAACCCCGAATTTTAGCGTTTGAAGTCTAGAGTTACCGCTGTCCACACCGAGGAACCAACATTTTCTAAAGTGGAACGTCGTGAGACTATCTTGTCGCATTCCACTAAAACCAGTCTTTGCTAGAGCACGTGGCTTCGTTGT
Organism: Limulus polyphemus; assembly: GCF_000517525.1. Taxonomy (NCBI): domain Eukaryota; kingdom Metazoa; phylum Arthropoda; class Merostomata; order Xiphosura; family Limulidae; genus Limulus; species Limulus polyphemus. The sequence continues at coordinate 938 of NW_013673619.1, forward strand.
TAAAACATTTCACTAAATTTGAGGTTATTTAACCAAAAGGTTTTTTAAGGAAAGTTGTTACCCACACAATTTAAAAAAAAAGTGCAAAACAAAGATGTATTATTGGACAATAAACGACATATTGATTCCAAACAAAGATGAGATAAAAAGTAGGAGAAAACTCTCCATGGATAAGCGGATGTCACTAAAGACGTTCGATATGTTATTATTATTTTCATACAAATACATAGCCGGCGGATACAACTATTGTCCAATTAAAATCTTAAAAAAAAAGCAAAAGGAACTTTTCAAAATTTCAAAACGACCAAAAAAAAACAGGTTATTTTACCTGTTCAATACTTTTAAATCGAATTTAGGCTTAATGTATATCTTAACCCACTTTTTTTAATTGTAGATATTTTGGGTCTGTTAAAACCGAGTATCATTTGCTCGTAGATCATCTTTTCGAACAACGTGAATACTACGCGCGCGCGCGCGTGGCCGATTTAGCTCAAATATAATCACGCGTCTCAAGCCGAACATCCAATGCGTGGTAGTGGCGAAGTTTGACAATTGCCCTATAGTTATCTCCTATTTAACTTTAGAGCAAGGAGGACAAGGCTGTAAGGTAGCTTATATGTAATAGACCTGCCAACTAACAATATAGACTGTAGTTCATTTTCTATTCGGTATATTTCACAAGAAAACGCTGAAGAGACAGATGCGTTTTCTGGAACTTGGAAGAGATTGCTTTTAGTTTTACATCCTGCCAGGAGTCTGGTATACAAACAGGGTAAGGTAAATTTCTAGAACTTAGAAGCTGTGTTTAGATGTCACCAGGAATCTGGTTCATAAACAAGGTAAGACTTAATATTCTAGAAGCTGTATTTACATGCTGGCAAGAATCTGGGATATGAAAGGGTAAGGCTAAATTCCTTTGGTTTTTGTACTTTTGAAAACTTTTAGAGGGAATATAAATAAATCATTCTACAAAACTGTATTAGGTAGTTTAAAAAAGTAGATTTTATGCAATATCGATTAATTACAAATGACTTATATTAGAAAAATCACCCATACCTCAAGAAACTATATAACCAGTTATCTATGCGTGTGAAATATAACTCAGTATTGCTATTAACAATAATAAATCGTTCTTTTTGTAGCCGCGACATAGCAGCTCGTAGAATGGCTCCGAGTTTTTTCTTTCAAATACAAAGTTTTAGCTCATGGCTCTGTCATCTTTCGACCGATTTGAGATCTAATTAAAGTTTTGGACTCGGGATTTCAAACCCTTTCGATTGATGTATTTGAACACGCCCAAGGTCTCATAGATTAATTTATTTTAATCCTGCCTAAAAGAATTTTAAGTTGAGGGTAGGCTGGTAGAGATAGTGATGAGTAATCAAATCGAATTGGGTATACGAGCGCCCCACGCTTGGTATTGCTGGCACACAAAATTAAGCTAATAAAGAAGAAAAAAGGGTCTCATAGATTAATTTACTCTAATTCTGCCTAAAAGAATTTCAAGTGCCGTGGCTGTTGATGATGCCCTCTTGTTATTTCTTTTATAGCACAGATTAACCAACAATATGTTTTCATGATATTTTTAGTTTCCATAAATATTGTTACGAAATCTGAAACTATTAAAGAAAAAGCCAAGTGTGACTTCTAAATTATTATACTTTTTTTACGTTGTCTGTTTAATGATTTTAAACAGAATATTTTAATGAGTTTTTAGATGATAATATTATTTATTAATTGAATGAATAACCCCCCCCCAAAAAGGAAAATATCATAGGCCTTTTACTAATAATATCGGTATGTCGGTGGACTTACAACGCTAGAATCCGGGTTTCGATACCCGTGGTGGGCAAAACACATTGTGTAGCTTTGTGCTTAATAACAAACAAACAAACTAATAATATATTACATAATTGTTAAAATAATAGTATATTTGTTAAATTGGCAGATTGAACTTTAAATGTACTTCTAATTATTACAGTGGTTTTTCCTAAGACGAAAGATTGAATAATTAAATAATTAAAAGTGGGGGAGGGGAGAAGAGGGAGATTGAAATCTGTCGTATGCTGCCATCTGTTGAAGAATTTATAAAGATCAAATCATTATTTTTATGGAGTGAAAATAACATCCCCGGTGGGTCAGCGGTAATTTTAGGGACTTACAGCGCAAAAATCAGGAGTTCGATTCCTCGCAGCGGATAGAGTGTAGAAAGCCCATTGTGTAGCTTTGCACTAAAATATAACAATGTAGATAAAAAGTAATAAAATACTGTTAAAATAAATCTTTATAAATATAATAGTACTGTTTGTTGTTTGTCCATGTAACTACTTCTATATAAATATAATAGTACTGTCTATTGTCTGTCCATGTCACTACTTCTATACAAATATAATAGTAATGTCGATTGTCTGTCTATGTCACTACTTCTATATAAATATAATAGTACTGTCTATTGTCTGTCCATGTCACTACTTCTATATAGATATAATAGTACTGCCTGTTATATGTCCATGTAACTACTTCTATATATATATAATAATACTGTCTATTGTATGCCCATGTAACTACTTCAATCTATATAAATATATTAGTACTGTCTGTTATATGTCCATGTAACTACTTCTATATAAATATATTAGTACTGTTTGTTGTACGTCCATGTAATTACTTCTATATAGATATAATAGTACTGTCTGTTATATGTCCATGTAACTACTTCAATCTATATAAATATAATATTACTGTCTGTTGTCTGTCCATGTAACTACTTCGCAGGGTGTGGATGAATATTCACCAAATTTGGTATGGAGTTTCATTAAGTCCATGGAGAAATGGATACAAATTATCAGTTTTGCGTTTTGCGGTTTTTATAGCGTTTTTTACCCCTACCTTGCCTCCTGTGGATGGACCTTCAGGCTTCACCAAATTTGGCATGAATGTTTGTTGAGTCCATGGGGAGATACATACACATTTTGCGGTTTCACATTTTGTGTTTTGCAGTTTTTATGGGCGTTTTTTGCAATTACATATATAAGGGAAGCAACATTTTTCATGTCCTAACATAACCTTTCATTAATCATGAATTTACATAACTCCCGTCCAGGAGACGCGTACTCCAGCCAGTATATTAATAAATTAATTAGAGAAAAGAGGTATAAGACAAATTTAATATATTAATCCAATACGCAAACTTTGTTTTTTGAATCACTAGTTATATTCGTTGTGTGTTTGTTTTATGAAACCTGCGTGATGAATGTTATCTTGAACTACAGTTCTACAACTATTTTTCTTTTTGTTTGGTGTTAATATAATTTCATTAAGTCACCACTAATAACTATATGTGATTGGATAACATGTTGGAAACAGTAACAGTTAATTATCCATTATTATTTAGCGGACTAACTGGTTACTTGTTTATTTATATTGTTACTTATCTATTGTACGGGAGTTGTAACAACAACGAAAGGCCTATTTATTACGTATTTGTTATAATAGATATGTAACGACAATTAAACAACTAGTTATACTTGTTACATGTTTGTTGTATGGAACTTATAACAACATTGAAACGACTAGGCCTACTTGTTAAGTGGTTTTTGTACAGGATTTTAACAGCATTGAAACGACTAGGCCTACTTGTTACGTGTTTCTTGTACAGGATTGTAACAGCATTGAAACGATTAGGCCTACTTGTTACGTGTTTTTTGTACAGGATTGTAACAACATTGAAACGATTAGGTCTACTTGTTACGTGTTTTTGTACAGGATTGTAACAGCATTGAAACGATTAGGCCTACTTGTTACATGTTAGTTGTAATATATTTGTAACAAGATTTAAAGAAGTAGTTCAATCTGTTACAATTTTCTTTTGCGGAAACTGCAGTAAATATTAAAAGTAATTGTTCATCTGTCTGTCTTGTTGAACTAGTGAGCAAAATGTAAGCAACGAACTTTGCCAGGTTTAGGAAAAGCTGATTGTCACTGAAAACACCAAAACTAGGCTTTGATAAATGTACATCTTGGTAGTTTTAGTTTATCTGCGTTATTAAAGTTTTTCTTTTTAAGGTATTTGACGTTGTTGCTTAACATGGTGACATTTTTATTGTTTTCCATTCTTATTGTGATATGAATAATTTCTGAATGTAAGGTAAAGTTGAAAATACAATTGTATTTATAAAAGATACATTTAATGCTCATACAATTTAAACATCAATGCCAGTTATACAAAATAATACAATACATCGAAAAACAAAAAACTAAAAGGGAAATTTAACACTGTTTGGAATATTACACTTTAATGCAGTTCTACAAATCGATATGCCATTATTTGTATGCATGTTTTTTATGGCAGTGTCTTTTTATTACAATATACGATAGTTCTGGTGCATTTTGTTCACGTGCTACCAGACAGTAGCCATCTTCATCTGTACCTAAGGCCCGGCATGGCCAGGTGGTTAAAGGGCGCTTGACTCGCAATCTGAGGGTCGCGGGTTCGAGTCTCCATCCCACCAAACATGCTCGTCCGTTCAGCCGTGGGGGCGTTATAATGTGACAGTCAATTCCATTATTCGTTGGTAAAAGAGTAGCCAAAGAGTTGGCGGTGGGTGATGATGACTAGCTGCCTTCCCTCTAACATTTCACTGCTAAATTAGGGACGGCTAGCGCAAACAGCCCTCGTGTAGCTTTAGGCGAAATTGAAAACAGACCAAACGAAAATCATCTTCAGCTTTGGTCAGCTCTTCAGTTGCTGTTCTAACATTAGTTCAAGTTTGGTCAGCTCTTCAGTTGCTGTTCTAACATTAGTTTAAGTTTGGTCAGCTCTTCAGTTGCTGTTCTAACATTAGTTTAAGTTTGGTCAGCTCTTC
>NW_013673619.1:6631-9045 GCF_000517525.1 Limulus polyphemus
GTTTGGTTATTAATTTATTCACGTACACTTGTAATGCACTTTACCGACCTCTGGTGGCGTGGGGTTTTGATAGTAAGTTTGTTCGAACCCTACAATCTCACCAAACATTGAGACAAGTAGGAGTTTGTTTTGATTTATCTGTAGTAAGGTCGTGCATTCGCTGTCAGAGAACCTGGACAATTCATAATCTTTTCAGGATGCATGCACAATAAAAAAAAATTCCAAAACCGTCTAACCAGAAACTTCTTGGTATTTCTGGAAACTAGGCTACTGTAGCAGGCGCGGCTCAACAAACTAAACTTTTTATTATTATTATTTGTAAGTTTGTATAAAAAGTGCATGATAGCCAAAAAAGGATCACTTAAGACAGCGAACTTAAGAGAAACATGGCACATGAAAGGCATCGTGTTCGAAAAGGAAAGCAGAGTAAGAAGATGATCTGAAAAATCAAAAGAATTTTTCGTAAAGCAAATGATTAAAAGAAAACGAAGGGTCTTCCATAGAAAACTTGACTTTATATATATATTCTTAATTAGATAACTGAAGATGAGTCACTTTTTACACTTTTAAGTCTAAAATACCCAGACAGACACAGATAAAAATACGTACATACGTTTATAAAAGTAAACAGATATGTAGCTAAGGAGGGGTAAAATGATAAGAAAATTGATAGCAGACAGACATTTATTTAAAAACAAAAACGTGCATACAGACAACCAACCAGATAAAGTATTTCTTAGACACAGCTGGATGGAGTTTCTCATATGAATACTGAAAAGGGAGAATACAATAAGACCTACTGCTGTCTTTCTAGTAGAGAAGTAGGGGGATATTTTATCAGGTAACTAAATACCTGCTCTACTTTAACTGAACCAGTAGGCCAAACCCATTGTATTATTCAATGTCCCTTACTATAGACGCCATTATCCAGTCATTTGACCATAGAAACAATTGTGTATAATATAAATATGATCCCTCTGTGAAGTAACGGCGCGCTTAGAACAGAAAACGGTTTAAAATTCCATATATATAACGGTTTGTGTACATTGGTAAGAGCGTGATTATTTCACTTACAATACCGAGTAAGAAAAGCCAAAACTTTATTATGTATATTTCAATAAAAACAAAACAAAGTTAATTATACGTTTCACAAATAATTTATTTATTAACGATCTAGGTTTCGCCAGTAAAGGTATCATCTAGCACAGCAATGGTCGTTAATATTCGCCATTAAAGGTATCATCAAGCACAGCAATGGTCGTTAATATTCGCCAGTAAAGGTATCATCAAGCACAACCATGGTCGTTAATATTCGCCAGTAAAGGTATCATCAAGCACAGCAATGGTCGTTAATATTCGCCAGTAAAGGTATCATCAAGCACAGCAATGGTCATTAATATTCGCCAGTAAAGGCATCATCAAGCACAGCAATGGTCGTTAATATTCGCCAGTAAAGGTATCATCAAGCACAGCAATGGTCGTTAATATTCGTCAGTAAAGGTATCATCAAGCACAGCAATGGTCGTTAATATTCGCCAGTAAAGGTATCATCAAGCACAGCAATGGTCGTTAATATTCGCCAGTAAAGATATCGTCAAGCACAGCAATGGTCGTTAATATTCGCCAGTAAAGATATCGTCAAGCACAGCAATGGTCGTTAATATTCGCCAGTAAAGGTATCATCAAGCACAGCAATGGTCGTTAATATTCGCCAGTAAAGGTATCATCAAGCACAGCAATGGTCGTTAATATTCGCCAGTAAAGGAAATCATCAAGCACAGCAATGGTCGTTAATATTCGCCAGTAAAGATATCGTCAAGCACAGCAATGGTCGTTAATATTCGCCAGTAAAGATATCATCAAGCACAGCAATGGTCGTTAATAAATGAAGTATTTGTGAAACGTAATTGTGGAGTTTCACCAAGTACCAACTGTTTCAAGTATCAATTATACTTTATTATATGTTTATTTAGAGTGGTACAGTAGAGTTGTATTGTAGTTTTTATTGTGTTCAGTACACTTCGTTTTCTTTGAGTTCCTAGTATAGTAGTTTTATTGTGTTCAGTACACTTCGTTTTCTTTGAATTCCTAGTATAGTAGTTTTATTGTGTTCAGTACACTTCGTTTTCTTTGAGTTCCTGGTATAGTAGTTTTTATTGTGTTCAGTACACTTCGTTTTCTTTGAGTTCCTGGTATAGTAGTTTTTATTGTGTTCAGTACACTTCGTTTTCTTTGAGTTCCTGGTATAGTAGCTTTATCGTGTTCAGTACACTTCGTTTTCTTTGAGTTCCTGGTATAGTAGTTTTTATTGTGTTCAGTCACTTCTGTTTCTTTGAGTTCCTGGTATAGTAGCTTTATCGTGTTCAGTCACTTCTGTTTCTTTGAGTTCCTGGTATAGTAGCTTTATCGTGTTC
>NW_013673619.1:10045-13139 GCF_000517525.1 Limulus polyphemus
CGTGTTCAGTACACTTCTGTTTCTTTGAGTTCCTGGTATAGTAGCTTTTATCGTGTTCAGTACACTTCGGTTTCTTTGAGTTCCTGGTATAGTAGTTTTTATTGTGTTCAGTACACTTCGGTTTCTTTGAGTTCCTGGTATAGTAGTTTTTATTGTGTTCAGTACACTTCGGTTTCTTTGAGTTCCTGGTATAGTAGTTTTATTGTGTTTAGTACGCTTCTTTCTTTGAGTTTCTGGTATAGTAGTTTTATTGTGTTCAGTACACTTCTTTCTTTGAGTTCCTGGTATAGTAGTTTTATTGTGTTCAGTACACTTCGTTTTCTTTGAGTTCCTGGTATAGTAGTTTTAATGTGTTCAGTCACTTCGGTTTCTTTGAGTTCCTGGTATAGTAGTTTTTATTGTGTTCAGTACACTTCGGTTTCTTTGAGTTCCTGGTATAGTAGTTTTCATTGTGTTCAGTCACTTCGGTTTCTTTGAGTTCCTGGTATAGTAGTTTTATTGTGTTCAGTACACTTCGGTTTCTTTGAGTTTCTGCTATTGTAGTTTTATTGTGTTCAGTACACTTCGGTTTCTTTGAGATCTCGGTTTAAAAGTTTCCACTTCAGTACAATATATTTTTTTAATAAGCTGTCTGTCTCTGTAGAAACACCGGCGAAATATCGAAAATACAATAAATAATTTTGTGTACATATTTTAAATATCTTATGGCCAACGCAAGTTTATTTGAAATAATAAATTTGTTATGATCAGCCAGATTGTCCCCCAGTGGCACAGCGGTATGTCTGCGGACTTGCAACGATAGAATACCCGTTTCGATACCCGTGGTGGGCAGAGCACAGATAGCCCATTGTGTAGCTTTGTGCTTAATTACAAACAAACAATCATCCAGATTACTAAGGAAAGGACGCTTTAAATCATATACACTTATCATATAAATCATATATAAATCATTACAATATAAAAAATAAATGGACGCAAAACAATGATCGCTGCATTCTCAGTTTATTTTAACACTAACTGGAGTTCCTTATTAGATCGTTAGAAATGCTTTCGTGTATGCTCAGCTGTAAGTCTCTGGACTTATGACGGTAAAAATAGGTTTTCGATACCAGTGGTGGGTACAGCCCAAATAGCCTATTGTGTAGCTTTGTGCTCAACAACAAACAGAATCATTAAAATGTTGTTTTGGAAATTGAGGCTGTGTTTTGTTATACTTATTCTAGAAAATATGAATTCAGTGAGGTTTTTGGAGAAGAAGAAACATTAGGAGTGGACTACCTTCTAGTCTTTAATATTTCTTCACCATGAAGGGAGTGAACACTTTTCTAGAAGCAGAAGGAAAAATAAAATGTATTGATACAGAATACATGATTTGTTCTACCTTACAAGAATCAATACATGATTTGTTCTACCTTACAAGATCTGTATCAGTATTAAAATTATAAAAACATTGAATTGTAATTTATCTTTCTTGCTAGCGGCACCTGGCGATTGTTTCACTACTTAAGCTTTCAATCATTTCAAAGAAGCGAACTTTGGTTTAACTTCCACACAGGAAGCTCACGAAACCTGTATGTATTTGAAGATGAGAAGGATCACAAGCGACAGAAATTGAAAGCTGCTGTGGAATATTCTTGAAAAGGTTGACCGTGGGCTCCAAGTGGTGTTAAAAAGTTCCACGTGACTTAGCAAGCTCTGTTCACTCCTTTTGAGACGAATCTCTGAAAGAAAACGGTTCATTATAAAATGACAGCTGACTGACTTCTTGGTATTTCTAGCCCAGAGTTAGACATGCCGTTCTTGTTTCTATCAGTATGGAAAAGTTATATAGGTTCATTGCTCGTTTAGAGGTGGCTACAAATATAGGGATTGGCTACGCTGTTGAACAATCATCGAATACCTTTAACACAAAAACTTAAGTTGGTACAAAACACGAACTAGGCTCTCAGTACAAATTTATTATTATTCATATCCATAAAGGAAGAGTGTATAGTGGTGCAGATGGTGACTGATCATTATCCACCATAAAAGAAGGATGTATAGTGGTGCAGATGGTGACTAATTATTATCCACCATAAAGGAAGAGTGTATAGTGGTGCAGATGGTGACTAATTATTATCCACCATAAAGGAAGAGTGTATAGTGGTGCAGATAGTGACTAATTATTATCCACCATAAAAGAAGGATGTATAGTGGTGCAGATGGTGACTAATTATTATCCACCATAAAGGAAGAGTGTATAGTGGTGTAGATGGTGACTAATTATTATCCACCATAAAAAAAGGATGTATAGTGGTGCAGATGGTGACTGATTATTAGCCACCATAAAGGAAGGATATATAGTGGTGCAGATGGCGATTTAAAGCTGTTTCCTATCCTAATCCTATGAAAGATCTTAGAGAACATATCTATCTATCTGTGTATGTGTGAATGTGCGTGTGTTAACACGTGTGTCTGCAGCGTGAAAATGTGTATGTATGTGTGTTAACACGTGTGTGCGTGTATATGTATGAATATGAGTGTATTAAAACAGGTATCTGATTATGTCTGCGTTAAAACATGAATATGAATACACCTGTGTTAACAGATGTGTAGTAAATGTGTGAGTGAAAATATGTACGTAAATATGTGTTAACACGCATGTGAATGTACATAACATAATATAATGTTTCGGGACAACAAGGGACCTATTGGTCCATCTAGGCTGTTTCATTCTCTAAACTAAACTAAAACTATTAAAACTCTCAAAGTCAGCCCTTATCATTCATATAGTTATCAAGCTTTTTTTTAAACTCACTTAAATTAAATGCCTCCACAACATCCGAAGGCAACCTATTCCAAAAGCCAACCACACTGTTAGAAATATATAACTGTCTTAGCTGAAGATGACTCCTACCTTGCGAAAATTTATGTTTGTGGCCCCTAGTCCTACTATTGTCACTGTTAAATATGAAAAAAGATGATGCATCAACATTATCAATTCCCTTTACGATCTTAAACACTTGAATCAGATTCCCCCTATCTCTTTTTTTTTCAAGAGAAAACAATTTGAGAGATTTCAGCCTCTCCTCGTATGACAACCCCTCCATCCCAG
>NW_013673619.1:13701-15918 GCF_000517525.1 Limulus polyphemus
CCATACTAATAACCCTTCTTTGAACCCTTTCCAACAATTCAATGTCTTTCCTAAGGTAAAGAGTCCAAGACTGAACACAATACTCCAAATGTGGCCTAACCAGTGACCTATAAAATGAAATTATAACCTCTTTAGATATTGTATTGGATATTTCTGTAGACATAATTTAAAATCCTATTTGTCCTACCACTGGTAACAGCACACTGCTTGGATGGCTTAAGAGACTGATCAACCATTACACCAAGATCCCTTTATTTCATGACACTGTTAAGGTTACACCCATTCAAATTATGATAACCCACATGCATTATCTTGCACTTATTATAATTAAAACCCATCTGCCATTTACTTGTCCAAGTTACTAAATGATCTAAATCCTTTTGTAAATCAGCAGCATCCTCTTCACAGCTAGCAACACCCAAGACCTTAATATCTTCAGCAAGTTTAAGTAATTTATTGATCATCTATGTCATTGATGTAAATCAAAAAGAGCAGAGGTCCTAAGACTAAGCCCCGAGTTACCCACTTGTGACATTAATCCAGTTTGACTGAATTCCATTTGTAACAACCCTCTGCTTTCTTCCATCCAACCACTCTTCTATCCAATTAGCTAACTTATACCCCACACCTATAGAGATAATTTTTTTACAAGCCTTTTATGTGACACCTTGTTAAATGCTTTCTAAAAATGCAGATACTCAAAATTTACACTCTTACCCTCATCTACATAAGCACTAATCTTTTCAAAGAATGTCAAAAGATTTGTAAGGCAAGATTTTTCATGAGTTAAACCATATTGACTTTCCAATAAAATTCTGATATTTGTTAAATGACTTTGCAAAGCATCTTTTATCAGACTTTCCAAAACTTTTCCTACAAGTGATGTAAGGCTAATAAGCCTATAATTACTAGGACAATTTTTACCACCTCCTTTGAAAAGAGGTGTAACATTAACCAACTTCCAATTCTTTAGTACCTGCCCACTATTCAAGGACTGACAAAAATAGTAGCAAGTAGCTCACATATCCAATCCTTAACATCTTTCAAAACCCTTGGGGAAATATCATCTGGCTCAAGAGCCTTATCGTTCTTTGAACTTCCCAATTGTTTTCTTACCCAGCTCGGAGTTAATGTAGATCATCTTGTTTCTGTCTATCAACTGTTCAAGATGAGGAACACTACTTAAATCTTCATTAGTAAAAACCGAAGAAAAAGTAGAATTTAATAACTTAGCCATCTCATAATCATCAGATACGAGCCTTCTTTTATCATCCCTCAAAGGTCCTACCTCATCCTAACATTTTATTTACCCTTAATGTATTTAAAGAAATTCTTACTGTTGATTTTTACATTTTCAGCCAACCTTTCTTTATACATCCTTTTTGATGTCCTAATTTCCTGTTTGGCCAACTTTCTTGATCTTCTATAATCTTCTAAACTTTTCGTCATACCTGTCAATTTAAATGTCTAAACTTTGTAATGCTTTTCTTTAATTTTATCCTTTATACCCTTTGTGAACCAACCTGTTTTTTTACTGGCAGCTACACTTTTCTTTCTCTAAAGAATATTTTAATCTTGAATATTTGAAAAGTTTCCACATCTAATCAGTGTCTCCAAATAACTCAGCTGCCTAATTCGCAACTGACAATTCTTGTCGCATGCCTTCAAAATTTGTTTTTTTTTGAAATTTTTAACCAAAATAATATTATTCTATATTAGAAGTTAACAATAAATGTAAAATAGCATTGTTTCTAATAGTTTTCTCGACCGATTGGTGAAGAAAACCATCTTGAACAGTTTCCAAAAACCTTTCTCTCTCATGGTTTGATTCTAGAATTTCCCAATCTATGTGCCTGAAATTAAAATCACCCATAATTATGACCTCATTAACAGCTGAAATCTTAATCTCACTGTAAAGTTTCTAACTAATTTCATCAGTATCAGCTGGTGGTCTGTAACAAATTCTTACTAAAAACCTTTTCCCTTTATATCCACTAATAGAAACCCAAATGGATTCAATATCCTTGCTATTATTTTTGATATCCCCAACTTCAACAAGATGTAACTCACATTTTACATATAAAGCCACTCCTACCCTTCTCTTTAGTACACTATCCCTATTAAATAGCCTGTAACCATGTTTCAGTTATTCTCATTATATCAAAATCCTCCATTCCTACCAGTGTTCTAAAGTCATCTATTTTATTTCTTATATTT
>NW_013673619.1:15930-28653 GCF_000517525.1 Limulus polyphemus
AACAATTAAGCCTATCCTTATAACTACTTCTATACTCATTTCCTATGCTAAACTTTTTTCTACATCTTATTCTTTTTTCATTTACTTTATCCTGGCCCTCACCACTGTCTAGTCCTAGTTTAAAACTTCATTTACAGCTGAGTTAATAGCCTTAGCAAACAAGCCAGCCCCTACTTTATTTAATTGTAAACCATCCATTCCAAAAATATCCCATAAGTCCTACCAGCCAAACCTATTACCTAAGCCTAACATTCAGCCCTAGTGACATACTTATAATTTCATACCCACAGTTCATTTTCTGCAGTATCCCTGACAAAATTAAGTTATGGCCGTTTTCTTTAAGTGCATTTATCATCCCCTTGTACTTATCAATTAGCTCCTCTGATCTACCTTTCCATACATCATTAACCCCCTACGTGCACATCAAAAACTTCATCATTGCTAGCTCCCTTTATTATATCTCCTGCTCTGTCAGTTATATCCTCTGCCCTTGCCCCTGGGTTGCATAATCTGATTATTGTCTACCTATTTACCCCCACAGTCTATCCTATCCACATGCTTTGTCAAATAATCAACTATAATTATAACCTCCTTATCATTCACATTCTTCTCTGACCCTTTTGTTTTCCTTCCATCCAATAGTTCCCCCATCTACATCGGCCAAGGACTGAAATCAGTTGCTCAATAGAATAAGCTCATTACAATTAACTTCACTAGTTTTAGTCCTAATAGTATTCTTTCTAACTTCCTGAAAGTCATTGTTAGCTGATGTATCCTTACATGTAAAAGCTTAAGCCCTTCTTGAAATCCTGCTGCCATTTTCCACAGTCTAAACTTCTCTTTATCTATTGCCTCTACTTTAATTATGATAGCCTTTAACTTCTCCCCCAACCTACAAACTCTACATACAAATTGAACATCTTCATTACTAGCTTCCTTAACATGTGTAATATGACTATGTTATGTGTTAACTCGTGTGTGTGAATGTATATATATATATATGTGTGTGTCTGTCTGTGTGTACGAAGAGGAGTGCGTTAACACGTGTGTAGACGTGTATATGAATATGCCTGTGTTAACACGTATGTGTGTGTGTGTGTGTGTAAACACCGTATATGAATATGCGCGTGTCTTAATGAGTATTAGAGAATTGTGTCAACAGTGTTTTAAAAATAATATAGAGAGAACCATCCAAACCAAAACTGAATACATTTCGATCTTATATATTGACGTGGGTTTATGTATTGTTCGCGCTCAGCCAGAGAAACATTCTGAACGTCTGTTAGAAATCAGGATCTTTAACTTAAAATAACGTGTACTTTCCAACCTCTGTAATGAAATCAGGACAAGACAACATCAAGACAAACCAAACCTAAAACGTAAAACCACGGAGACGAAACGTTTGTAGTGCTGTTGAACTGTTAACCCTTATTCAATACTCGCACAGGTGATATGTTAGGAAGAACGCTACTGGCAAAGAAACATTCTTCCCCGTGAATCGGTGTGTAAGACCTAATGCTTCCTCCACCACCCAAACACCCCAAGTGGTCCAGAGCTCAGTTTACAGGCTTACTACGATAAAAACTTGGTTTAGATACCCGTGGTGGGCAGAGCATAGATAACTCATTGCGTAGACTTGTGCTTAACAAAATCCAATCTTCCCCGATAGGTGGAGATGTACAGTATTGTTTATACCGATAGTGTGACATTTCTCGAAGATTATTTGGAGGAAACTGGATTTGTCTCGTTTCTGTAGGTTCTTGATGGCTGGAGAGAGAGAATGTATTCAATGGTTGTGTTCACGAAAAGAGAATACACCAATTTTCTACGAAGAGGAAAGAAACGTGAAGATAGAACAAACTATTTTCTTCAAGAAGTATAAACTGAACGAACAACTGTTATAGAAATAAAACAAGATCTTAAAATGAAATCACTAAAAATTAGCATAATGTAACTTACGCAGAAAATACTGTAAAGTATGAAACAGACGAGACATTTTATCTTTAAACAAGCAACATAAACTTGTTAACAGTGATCAAGCATTCAATTTTTACAGAAGTAACCATAAACCGTGAAACAGTCCAACCATTCTAAAAAACTAATTATTCAATTTTTACAAAACAGACAAGAATCGTGAAAATAGAAAATTATAAATTAGAGAAAAACACACCACGAGACAAACAAACCATTCTATATTTACAGAACAGAAGCAAGAACCGGGAAAATAGAAAGTTATATTAGAGAAACACACACACAAGGAGACAAACAAACAATCCTATATTTACAGAACAGAAACAAGAACCATGAAAATAGAAAGTTATATCAGAGAAACACACACAAGGAGACAAAGAAACAATCATATATTTACAGAACAGAAACAAGAACCGGGAAAATCGAAAGTTATATTAGAGAAACACACACAAGGAGACAAACAAACAATCACATATTTACAGAACAGAAACAAGAACCGTAGAAAATCGAAAGTTATATTAGAGAAACATACAATGAGACAAACAAACAATCATATATTTACAGAACAGAAACAAAAACCGTGAAAATAGAAAGTTATATTAGAGAAACACACACAAGGAGACAAACAAACAATCATATATTTACAGAACAGAAACAAGAACCGTGAAAATAGAAAGTTATATTAGAGAAACACACACAAGGAGACAAACAAACAATCACATATTTACAGAACAGAAACAAGAACCGTAAACATCGAAAGTTATATTAGAGAAACACACACAAGGAGACAAACAAACAATCATATATTTACAGAACAGAAACAAAAACCGTGAAAATATGAAATTATACATTAGAGAGAGTTTGGTTTGTTTGTAATGAAGCACAAAGCTACAAAATGGGCTATCTGTGCTTTGCCCGCTACTGGTATCGCAACCTGGTTTCTAGCGTTGTAAGCCCGAAGACATTCCGCTGTGCCACTGGGGGACCATTAGAGAAAGAAACAAACCGTTTTATATTTACATGAACGAAACATGATCTTTGAAGATAAAACTGTATATACTTTTACAAAACGAAATAAGACAAACTAAGACAGGACACATATTTTTCCAGAGTTATAATGTTCCGTTAAGCTATTTTTGTTAAACCAGTACTATCTTGCGTGTTTGTTAACATATCCTTTCAACTTTGGTTCAAAACAGTTTGCTTGGAACTAATCTTTTATATCTTTCACATTATGATAACAGCAAGAGAAAAGTCATAGTAGACACAAGAAAAACAAGATCCATCTTAGATAAAATCTGACAGATCTCCCGCAGCCATATGGATGAATAGATCGTTAATGTTGAAAGCTTCTTAGAAATGAACTGGTTTGAAAATTATGTGGAGTTTCTGTATAAAACATGAGTGAGCTTTCCAGTGTATATAAGATAAAAGTCAAACCGGCGTCTTCATCTCGCCTGCTCTTGGCTCATCAGTAACTCTTCCACAATCCACAGAAATGTTCGTTCTTTGTAAGCTTTAAATGAACTCTCGTGTGCTCAACTTGTCCAATCAAGATCGAAACAAGATCGATATCAGAAGATGTAGCTGCTTTTAAGGAGTCCGTTGTTGTTATTTAGTGAGTTATAATAAACCTGAATTGGCGACAAACGTGACTATTTGCAAGGTTTGTGACGTTGGAACATGAACTTTTGGGTTGGGAAGTAATTTGTAATTATAACAAACACAGCAAAGAGAAATGTTTCAGCTTTAGCAAACGGCTCGTTTCTTCTGGGTTTTTTGTTTTTTTTGCGAGGACTGTAATGAGATTTTGTAAATTTAATTACTGTTCTTGTTTTTTTGCGAGGACTGTAATAAGATTTTGTAAATTAATTACTGTTCTTCTTGTTTTTTCTTGCGAGGACTGTAATAAGATTTTGTAAATTTAATTACTGTTCTTGTTTTTTGCGAGGGCTGTAATAAGATTTTCTAAATTTAATTACTGTTCTTGTTTTTTTGCGAGAACTGTAATAAGATTTTGTAAATTTATTACTGTTCTTGTTTTTTTTTGCGAGGACGTTAATAAGATTTTTTAAATTTAATTACTGTTTTTGTTTTTTGCGAGGGCTGTAATAAGATTTTCTAAATTTAATTACTGTTCTTGTTTTTTTTGCGAGGACTGTAATAAGATTTTGTAAATTTATTACGGTTCTTCTTGTTTTTTTTTGCGAGGACTGTGATAAGATTTTGTAAATTTATTACTGTTCTTGTTTTTTTTGCGAGGACTGTGATAATATTTTGTAAATTTAATTACTGTTTTTTACGAGGACTGTAATAAGATTTTGTAAATTTAATTACTGTTCTTGTTTTTTCTTGCGAGGACTGTAATAAGATTTTGTAAATTTAATTACTGTTCTTGTTTTTTTGCGAGGACTGTAATATAATTTTGTAAATTTAATTACTGTTCTTGTTTTTTTGCGAGGAGTGTAATGGGATTTTGTAAATTTAATTACCGTTCTTGTTTTTATTTTTTTTTGCGAGGACTGTAATGAGATTTTATAAATTTAATTACTGTTGTTCTTGTTTTGTTTTATGCGAGGACTATAAGATTTTGTAAATTTAATTACTGTTCTTCTTGTTTTTTGTAGAATTGAAGTTCAAGACAGAGAACGATATATCTTTGTACGACGTGTTTTGATAGCTTAGTTTTCAGTAATAAAGTTGTTTCAGAAATTATTTTAGTACTGGTCCATTCCATATGTGACGATTTCGGAAATGACTATATCTATACGAGATAGAATGAATAAGTTTAATTTTTTTTTCCTAACTGAAGATGCTTTTTTATAGCCTAATTTTGTTTCATCTCAAGACTAAAATTTATCTGCTAACTCTGTAGATATTTATAGAAGTATTTATATGTACTCAAGCTTTTATATCACACGACCAAAGTAATGATAACAGCTGTATCTATCAAAAAAAATTGTATAGGTTATTGTTTAAAACAAAATATTTTCGTGTCGTTTTCAAACTAATTTTTCGTTGCTTTTAGAAAAAAAATATAGTTTTTAATAAATTACATTATCGAAACCTAGAGAAGTTGACAACTATTTATTATCTAGATTTAAAATACTTGGAAATTATATAAGATCTCAAAAGTAGATAATTCATAATTAAAGAAATCAAACCCGAACCCTTGGTAGATTATTTCTCTGCTATACCTGGTATCTGAATCTCTTGTTTACCTGGTGTTATTGTACTTCGGCAACGTTCGTCTTTATCATATCGGATCAGACTGGATAACGGTTCGATCCACTGATAAGCAACCTTTACCAAATTCTGAAGCTTTTTCTTAGTGGCTCTTTGGACTATCCTCAATAGTATATATATATTAATCCCTGTAATAAGTACAAAAATATTTTTCGAAAAATGTTTTAAGACTTTTTAAAGTGTTGTGAGATTTGTAAGAATTGTAAAGTGTTGTACGATGTTTAACAATTGTAAAGTGTTGCGTTATTTTTAACAATTATAAAGTGTTGCATGATTTTTAACAATTTTAAAGTGTTGCGCGATTTTTAACAATTTTAAAGTGTTGCGCGATTTTTAACAATTATAAAGTGTTGCGCGATTTTTAACAATTCTAAAGTGTTGCATAATTTTTAACAATTCTAAAGTGTTGCATGATTTTTAACACTTATAAAGTGTTGCATGATTTATAACAATCGTGAAGTATTGAGTAACTTAGGAAAAACAAAATGTTACGCTGTTTACGAAACGTGACTAATTATTGCATGGTATACGATAAACATAATTTGTTGCGTGATTTATGAGAAACTAAAACTGTTGCGTGATTTATGATAAACTAAAACTGTTGAGTGATTTATGATAAACTTAAACTGTTGCGTGATTTATGATAAACTTAAAACTGTTGCGTGATTTATGATAAACTAAAACTGTTGCGTGATTTATGATAAACTTAAAATGTTGCGTGATTTATGATAAACATAAACTGTTGCGTGATTTATGAGAAACTAAAACTGTTGCGTGATTTATTATAAACTTAAACTGTTGCGTGATTTATGATAAACTTAAACTGTTGCGTGATTTATGAGAAACTAAAACTGTTGCGTGATTTATGATAAACTAAAACTTTTGCGTGATTTATAAGAAACTCAAACTGTTGCGTGATTTATGATAAACATAAACTGTTGCGTGATTTATGAGAAACTAAAACTGTTGCGTGATTTATGATAAACTTAAACTGTTGCGTGATTTATGAGAAACTCAAACTGTTGCGTGATATATGAGAAACATGAATCATTTTGCTTTGAGTTCTGCTCTGATAAGTACAGGTATACCACAAGCAACTTCATATCATTAATCAGTGCTCTGATTGATTAAAAGGCAGTTTACTGAACTCAAGGGATGTAATAAGCTATGTTTAATTAAAGTAGAATAAAAAAAAAAACGAGAGGGAAAGAGTGAACGTTCAGGGACGAACAGTCTCTTATCCACAAAACCTTGAATATTATATCTAGCTTTATTTTATACTTAAATACACTTTTGTTGCTTCTGACTTTTTGCATATTAAAATACCCAACTAATTGTTTGACTTCAAGGTCACCAGATGTGACCGGACTCTCCTGTTATAAATATGTTGTAAATAAATACACGGTCCCTTAAATAACTGAAAGCCACAAAAAAACATTGATTGTTTCACGTCGTCCCACTTTATGGTTAAGGTCACACAGAAGACCTTATTTACCCCCAAGATATATCTTACATTAATTTGTATTAGTGGGTCTACCTTAGCAGTGTCTTATTGAATATCAATATAATGAATTTTGTGATTACACTGATCCATATCTTCATTCAAAAGTACAAAATGTTTTAATTTTGTAATTATCATACAATCAAAACAAACGGTGTTGTGTCGTGCGGGCAAAACAACCTGCTGCAGTCACACAGAGTGATAGTTTAGCGATTTTTTCACCTTCTGTAACTCGGTCTGTGGTAATCCAAACTATCATATATTTTCAGTAGATGTGCTCTACTGGACTCTTACGTCACATACCACATTTCAAGGCAATCCATTAAGAAATAACTGAGATATAACATATCCAATTTTGATTGAGTTTCTTCCAGTTTTTATTTTCTTTCTTCGCACCAAAAGTTCGGAAAGTTTATTTGAAAGAAAAACATATTTAACTTTTATGGATTTTTTTTTCAAGTTTGGTACACTGGTAGATCTTTACAACCTACAAGTAAGAGTCTCATTTGGTGTAAATGTGGTCACGTGCAAAGTTATTCAACAAAAAAACCGCTCAGATTTGACGAAAATTTTTGCGCACACTTACGCAAAATATCACGTGAACTATCGGTCTATCATTTTTACTACAGCTTCATGTAAGAGTAAAAGCGGACCGTTTTTAGTTTTTGTCATTCGGATTAAAGACGGCTGATTTAGAGCGGCAAAACTAAAAAGTGAAAGGACGTGCATATAAGTATCGGTTAGGCCAAGCAAACTAGATTAGCAGTTTCTAGTTCAAGTTTTCAAAATAATCATACGGTAGACGGTTATTATTGATTATTCATTGCCAACTTTTCAGCACAAATTTTATACAATTATCGTAATTAAAGAGCGTTTAGCGTCACGTGATATTAGCTTAAGCAATTAGCATAAATAATGATGCCTGATACGGCAGTATCGATTGCATGGGGTGATGACGAGAAACTGTTAATCTAAATTCCATGGCGTTACTATAAAGGGAGCCAATGTGGCCTAGTGGTTAGCTTGTTGTACTGCGGGTCGAAAAGTCTGGTTTGCTTTGTTTTGAATTTCGCGCAAAGCTACTCGAGGGCTATCTGCGTTAGCCGTCCCTTATTTGGAAGTGAGGGAAGGCAGTTAGTCAACACCACTCGCCGACAACTTTTGGGCTACTCTTTACTAACGAATAGTGGGACTTATCGTCACATTATAGCGCCCTCACGGCTGGAAGAGCGAATATGTTCGGTGACGAGGATTCGAACCTGCGGCCCGCAGATTGTGAGTCGAACGCCCTAACCACCAAGCCGAAAAGTTTGGAATTCAAGAAATGGTCCCTGCTGAACGCGCTACATACTTTCAACTGTGGGGTATTTTAAAAAGTACAGTCAGTTCCGTTATCTTCGGTTCAGAGAGCCGGATAAAGCCTTAGAGGCGGCAGATGGTACTGGCTAGAGCTTGGTCCGAAGAGTTTCTGTGTTCAACACATGTTCAGTTTCAATATTCCAAGACTTGGATATCATGATGCGGGCAGTTAGGTTTTAAACAGACAAACTTTTGATTTTATATCTTTTGCCATTAATGCTACCAGATTTAGGGTCAGTTCAAAATGGGGTATAAAGAATAATACAAGTCTCACGGAACGATCGTCTCTAAATCTGACGAATTACAGAACGCTAAGATAAAAAAAAAAGTAAATACAAAACGCAATAATGATACCGTATCGTTGTTAATGCAGTAATGAGAAATATATATATATATGATGTTTTGAAATATTTTAATAAGTTGATTCATTCTGACCTCATATAACAGAGGTCTCTGACACCACGTGGTCCCTTTAAAACATTATTTTGCTATTTGATCACCAAACAAAATCTTTAAAATATAGTATCTACTCTGTTTTTTTTCTAGGCAGTGTTTAGATACGAAGGATTAAATAGTCTTGCACTTTAAAATTTGAATAATATTATAAGATACTTCATATTTTATTTGTTCAGACTTGAGGGGAAAAAATGGACTTACGAGTTACAGTAGGTGTCTTGAATAAATGATTAGTTAAAGTTTTCTCGCGTGTTCGAAACAGTGGGATTACCAGAAACCGTTATCCATACTTGTTACACGTTGATCCCTTCTAACCAGTGCAAAGTTTGTGATAACGGTCTTCAACACGTGTCTATGTACTCCTCTTCTAGAATTAAACTCGGTTGCAAACCCCACCGATCGTATGTTTACTTACAGTATATATGGAGTTTAAACTTCTAAGTCAGTACATTGTCGACTTTACCATTAGTGTAAAACAATAAACATTCATAATCGCAATAACGATAGGCGTGGCCATGGTCATCTTGTCATTTGAGAACAGATCGTGGTTTCAAATGGCTTTGCTGTGACCTTGTTCGTTCATCCAGGCAGGACAAGGATCCGGAAACACGTGGTTTCAAATGACTTTGCTGTGACGTTGTTCGTTCATCCAGGCAGGACAAGGATCCGGAAACACGTGGTTTCAAATGACTTTGCTGTGACGTTGTTCGTTCATCCAGGCAGGACAAGGATCCGGAAACACGTGGTTTCAAATGACTTTGCTGTGACGTTGTTCGTTCATCCAGGCAGGACAAGGATCCGGAAACACGTGGTTTCAAATGACTTTGCTGTGACGTTGTTCGTTCATCCAGGCAGGACAAGGATCCGGAAACATATAATTCACATTTCTCTTCTATATTTCGGAATATGTCTTTCAGCCTGTAGTGTAAAATGTAAAAAACACCAAAAGTGGCCACATTCCCCAAATATAAATGGCGCTAACCATTATCTCTACTAAATGTAGTGACGTGGAGGTCCTGCTTGTTGTTGCAACTTGTTAACAGTCTGATTCATTTACTGGTATAATCGCAGTTAATGCTGTAAACAAGTGTACTGGCAGATTTATTTGTAATTAAGCACAAAGCTACACAATGGGCTGGCTATCTGTGCTCTGTCCACCACGGGTATCGAAACCCAGATTCTAGCGTTGTAAGTCCGCAGACATACCGCTGTGCCACTGGGGGGCAGATTGAAGGCAATATTCAGTTTAAGAGGCTGAGGAGCAGTCGAATGACATCGAAAGTGCGCCTTTTTTTACACTGTCAACCTGAATAAAACAGAAAAATTCGAAACTATGTCTTTCTTATTTACATATTATCTCTTCAGCTGTATTTTAAACTTTTTGACACATTTAGAGGGTTAAGTAATTTATATCAAAATTATTCTGAATATAAAAATGAGCCGTTCATTGTTTAGCTTCTCCGTATAGGGAGGACGTGTAACAGCTCTTTAGTACTCAAAATACTCATGCACTTAGAATTTTCAAGACGGGGATATCCTTAATGACATTGGAAAAAAATATGGATCATGCGGGTGCACCAGAACCATCCAGAAAGAGACTTGCAACAAACTGTAAGCTAGCTGTTGTAAACAAAGTGAAGGCTGTTTGTAAAACAAAGTACAGTGGCTAAAGTCGTCCACATGACCCGGGCAACAATACCCAACATAATCAAGTAGGATCTTCCTCTGGAAAAATGGTAAAAGTCACGTGTAGTCAAGTTGCTTCCAAACATATACGTTCAACTGTCGCACACTTCTTGCAGCTGGATAATCAAATGAGTATTGACATGTCAATGAATTCACCACACACACACACAGCTCTTATGGATTTATATGTAATAGGACTGTTGAAACGAGCTCTAGGAAACCATCATCCTTATACAATAAATGGATCCCGGATAGAGTAGTGGGGTATTTTTGATACGACAGCCTTACAGCATAGTCTTTTGCAATGTAAACTGTGCTGCAGGGCTATTGTGAAGATGCAAGGTTGTCAGAAAGAATACGACGGACGTAGCGAAATGGACTGAAGCGACATGGTGAGGCTCTAAATTCGTTTTAATATAACATGTGCAACATGACAAGTGGTTTGCGTGTCCAGACTGTAAATACAATGATTCAACTTTCGTGGTCAGTTGCCGCAAAAAACACGCTCCGTTCTTTGGGACCGGAGATGCATTATGACAGAATAGCCAAATTATGTAATAATTTCTACCAAAAGAGCTGCTAAACTTCTAAATAAGAATTACAATTAATGGTAAATAGTAATTATGAGTAACAGACAAACAACAGAAAGTTTCTATGACCACTGTCCTAGGTCATCAGTCGAGTACCCTCGCTGCTGGTAGTATTTCCGGGTCTTAACTAAGAGTTAGTGGTGAATGCTGATGTTAAGCTGCCATCCATTGAGTCTATCACTCCAAAACTAGGAACGGTTAGCGCACATAACCCTTATATTGGAGCTTTGCTTAACAAACAAATTATAGTGTTAACGGGTTTATGAATATAATAGTGTAATACGACAGAGTGTGATCCTGTTCATCCAATAAGTGTTCGTGGTGACCAATAATAGTGCAGTAAGACAGGTTCAGTCATTCTACTTCATTTATTTACTACACGACCAATATGAAGCCAAGTTAATTGTTTGTTTGTAGTTAAGCACAAATCTATACAATGGGCTATCTGCGCTCTGCCCACCACGCGTATTGAAACCCGGTTTCTAGCATTATAAGTCTGCAAACGTACCGCTGTGTCACTGGGGGCACCTAAGTTACTATTTACAACAATTGACCTGGACTAGCTATCAGGTTGTTTAAGCTGTTTTTGATCTAGATAAGTTATGTTGTTGTTTGAGCTGTTTTTGATCTAGACTGGCTATTTGGTTGTTTGAGCTGTTTTTGATCTAGATAAGTTATCTGGTTGTTTGAGCTGTTTTTGATCTAGACTGGCTATTTAGTTGTTTGAGCTGTTTTTGATCTAGATAAGTTATCTGGTTGTTTGAGCTGTTTTTGATCTAGACTGACTATCTGGTTGTTTAATCTGTTTTTGATCTAGATAAGTTATCTTGTTATTTGAGCTGTATTTGATCTAGACTGGCTATTTGGTTGTTTAAGCTGTTTTTGATCTAGACTGACTATCTGGTTGTTTAAGCTGTTTTTGATCTAGATAAGTTATCTGGTTGTTTGAGCTGTTTTTTATCTAGACTAGCTATTTGTTTGTTTGAGCTGTTTTTGATCTAGACTGGCTATTTGGTTGTTTGAGCTGTTTTTGATCTAGACTGACTATCTGGTTGTTTAAACTGTTTTTGATCTAGACTAGCTATTTGGTTGTTTAAGCTGTTTTTGATCTAGATAAGTTATCTTGTTGTTTGAGCTGTTTTTGATCTAGACTGACTATCTGGTTGTTTAAGCTGTTTTGATCTAGACTAGCTATCTGGTTGTTTGAGCTGTTTAAATCTGGGAAGAGAGAGTATCTGATTAAGTACGTGATGATAAAATGAGTCGGAACTTTCAGATCGCTACCTGATCATCTATCTACACTGTTTCCATCAACGCCATTTGAGACATAATATGGGAAATTCCTTGGATTTTTCTAAAGTGAAAATGCAACAATATATGGCTTTGTAATGGGTTGTACTGTAGCTTTACAGTAAACCGCAAAATTGGAACTTTATTTCTTGTAATCGTCTTGGATGGGGAGCAAATGCCCCTCCTACCCACTTTCACCCCATAGTTGACGTCCCTGCCTTTCTCAAATCAAACGTGCAGTAGTACTTAATCTTGATTGTAAATAAATAATTTGTCATCAATATAACGGTTTAATTTAGCTATAAACATAAGACTTTAACGTATCTACCAATGTAAAGGATTAATTTATTAATAAATCAACATATAGTCCATTGTGTAGCTTTGTGCTTAATTACAAACAAACAAACAAGCATCCCTGGAGAATAAGAGCTTACTATTTATTTATTGTTAGCCTGAAGCGATAATGTACGCCTGGTAGTCTGTTACCGTACACTACAAAATCAAAATTAAGAGTATTTAAGATGTTTCTCAGTGGATCATATGTGAGAAATTCAAGTCCTATCCTTCGATATCCTTGAAAGGGTTTTGAGATACAACGTCATCAACATGGCCGACAACTCAAAA
>NW_013673619.1:29653-32141 GCF_000517525.1 Limulus polyphemus
CGTCACGTTGTACCCCTCTTTTATATACCAGTCTACCCTCCATCTAGTAAATACTAGAGCATTCGCCAAGATACGGGATAGTTCTAGAAACGTGGCGTCACACCAGTCATGTGACTCGCTGACGCAACAATATGTTTTGTGTTGTTTTACAAGCACCGTACCACGAAATCGGTCACATATGGTGTCAAATGAAACCTTTTCTGGTAATGAATACAAATATAAATTTGCACCTCTGCAAATATTTACAAATTAATAAATTTTTCAAATATGTAAGACTATTTCAGAGCAATTCTTAGCAAATTGTTCACTTAAAAGAAGACATAAATTACTATCCTGGACTTATCACGTGGAGATGACTGCTATGAGATCCACCTCCCCATCCCAACCTCTCTAGATTGATGGATTTACTTTTCTATTAACACAGTAAATACAGTTTTAATTATATCACACAGGCCCGCGAATTTGAACTTGTTTGTTTGTTTGTTTTGAATTTTGCGCAAAGCTACACGAGGGCTATCTGCGCTAGCCGTCCCTAATTTAGCAGTGTAAGACTAGAGGGAAGGCAGCTAGTCATCACCACCCACCGCCAACTCTTGTGCTGCTCTTTTACGAACGAATAGGGGGATTGACCGTCACATTATAACACCCCCAAGGCTGAAAAGGCGAGCATGTTTGGTGTGACGGGGATTCGAACCCGCGACCCGCAGATTGCGAGTCGAGTGCCCTAACCACCTGGCCATGCCGGGCCGAATCTAAACTTCATAAATGTTGTTTTTGTTTTAATAACGAATTTTCCACAATTCAGCTACTCATATTTCGAAAAGGATTTTTTACAAATCAGGAAGAAAAAAAACTTTTACTTAGATCAAATTATTATTTCGTTTACCACAATGAACATTTGATATTATTATGTTTGGGACAAAAATACAAACAAACTAAAGAAAAGGGAAGAACATTGATGTCAAACAAATATGTAGCCTCATTCATCTTGATTTTGTATTTGTGAAATCTGCGTCTTTTAGTCTCGAAACTACGTGTTGTGGTCTTTCTTATATATATATATATATTGTTTTATGACGTTTTGTGAAAAATCTGTACGTAATGGAGAAAATGGATATCATTTTCGGATTCTTCGTAGAGGAATTTCTGTAGGACATGTAAAAATTTCAAGACAATAAAACCATAGCAGGCCTGTGTTAGCTACCCACTGTCACAGGTTCAGATCTCGTCCCCGAACATGCTTGCCTTTTCAGTCGTGGGAGCATTATAATATGACGGTCAATCCCATTTTTCAATAGTAAGGAGTAGCTTAAGAGTTGGCGGTGGGTGGTGTTGAATGACCGCCTTCCCTTAAATATATCACTTAAAAATTAGAGTCGGCTAGCGCGGATAGCCCTAGAGTAGCTTTGTGCGAAATTCAAAACAAACAGTCGTGCTGTGCTGCTCTCTGTTCCAAAAGCTCTGTCATATTTTCATATGTGTCACACGTTTCAATTACTGGCCTAAAGAGCTCTTCAGGGAATACACAAAGTGCTTGTATATTCTGAAGAAGTTTCATTCCTGCAAGTGTTACTCTCAGAACTTTCTCTATGCCGCTTCCTTACATTAGGGTGCCGACGGCACCAATAAACTTCGTAAGTATATGCATTTCTCACAGTCTTGGGGCTCCCGGTGGCTCAATAGTAAGTCTGTAAGCTTACGACGCTGCGATTTTGGGTTTCGATACACGTGGTGGCTAAAACACACATAGCCCATTGTGTAGCTTTGTACTTAACAACATTCAAATCAAACCGAACCAACCTAGCCCAATCTTTGGATAATATCGGAAAACAAATTTGATTATGACCACTTGACTTGTAAGACAACCCTATACATCTTTGGATAATATCGGAAAACAAATTTGATTATGACCACTTGACTTGTAAGACAACCCTATACAGTTGTTAAAGAACAGTAAAAATGAGAAAATTTTGTCCATTCTTTTTTGTTAAGTGCCTGTTTTCTAGTAACTGTCATTATGGTTGGGATATCAGAGAGTGACGTATATATATGACAGAAGCGGGCATTGCTTTTGTAGCTGGTTTAACTTCCTCCCTGGAAGATATCTCACTGTAACAGGTGTAACTGGAAGCCCATTTTAAAAAAACCGTCTAAGTGATATGCATGTCTAAACTTGTAACTTACAGACCTATCGTTTGACCGCTGAATACTTGCAATTAATTGCATTGAATTCTGAGTAGTTCATACCTAACATTGGGACTCACGGTATTTCTTAGTCCTCAGCAAAATTGGTACCATTTACAATAGTCCGTGGCTGAGTCAACGTCAGAGCAAGTGCGTGTGCAGATAACAATCCATTGTCTAATGCTCCTTTTGTATCAAAGTTGTCTGCAATAGGTTGTACAACTCCCAGTGAAAACTTAGAGCCAAATATCTCTCTCTGACTGTTACAGATGCTAGATGATAAAAATCCTATAACCCGAGCGCT
>NW_013673619.1:33060-33949 GCF_000517525.1 Limulus polyphemus
CATTTTAGGTGATTCAATGCTCGAGTAATAGGCATTTTAGGTTATTAAATGCTCGAGTAATAGGCATTTTAGGTTATTAAATGCTCGAGTAATAGGCATTTTAGGTTATTAAATGCTCGAGTAATAGGCATTTTAGGTTATTAAATGCTCAAGTAATAGGCATTTTAGGTTATTAAATGCTCAAGTAATAAGTATTTTAGGTGATTCAATGTTCAAGTATTATACAGTGTAAAAAATTCAATCACAAATATATCGGACATACATTATTAACATGTTACATATGCTATATTATCTTTAAATCTTATAACTCCTTTCTTAGAGCAGCTTACTTCGAAATCAATAATCCTCATCTCTAACAAGTATACCTATGGTTATTTGTAAGTCAGTGTATCTGTGTTGTAGCTGGTGGGTTAAAACATTACAAACCATAATGGACGGTAATGATGTCAGGGGAATGTTTCACCCAACATTGTTGACAGTAGACGCAACAGTGTTGAACTATTTTCAGTTGATACAGTGTTAGCAGCGATTGTTGTCAACTCCATTTCTTCATTCTATTGTTTCAACTGAATGATTTCCATCGTTAGTTTCTTGCAACTTTAAAAAGTTCACTGCAGTTTTACGAAATGTAGCCGAATTAGAATAGCCAATTCCAAGATAAGGTCATTAATACTCCCATGAAATTGTTTGTTTGTTTATTTTTAAGCACAAAGCTACACAACGGGCTATCTGTGCTGTGCCCACCACAATGATTGAAACCCGATTTTTTTAGCCATATAAACAATCAGAATTAACGCCGAGTCACTTGGAGGGGGGGGAGACCCCATAAAATTTATTACTTGTGCCAATTAACATATCCGGTTATGCATAGTCTTACCAAGCTCTGTAT
>NW_013673619.1:34887-36108 GCF_000517525.1 Limulus polyphemus
GGTTTAAGAAAACCTGGAGGCTGTTTCGTAGTTTAGTATACTATATTTCCCGGTTTGTCTCCATGATGTCGATGATACTTGCACTTAAAATCATAAATAATATTCAACGTCCAAAACTTGTAGAGTCGTCAACTTTTTGAGGGACAAAGATAGGCATAAATAAAATGTTTTTAATTGTGTACCAGTTTAACGTTGAATATTATTTATGATTTTAACTTTATACACAAGTGCCAAATTACTATAATACTTTCACTTGTTTTGTTGCTTGGGCTCATGATTTTAGCCTTTCAATCTCTATGGTAACGAATAACAACTGTATGCAGATTGAATACAGCATCTTGCAGACATAACCCAACTTATTGAGCTCATTTCTTGTTATGTTTTATATATGGTAACGAATAACAACTGTATGCAGATTGAATACAGCATCTTGCAGACATAACCCAACTTATTGAGTCCATTTCTTGTTATGTTTTATATATGGTAACGAATAACAACTGTATGCAGATTAAATACTGCATCTTGCAGACATAACCCAACTTATTGAGCTCATTTCTTGTTATGTTTTATATATGGTAACGAATAACAACTGTATGCAGATTGAATACAGCATCTTGCAGACATAACCCAACTTATTGAGTCCATTTCTTGTTATGTTTTATATATGGTAACGAATAACAACTGTATGCAGATTGAATACAGCATCTTGAAGACATAACCCAACTTATTGAGTCCATTTCTTGTTATGTTTTATATATGGTAACGAATAACAACTGTATGCAGATTGAATACAGCATCTTGAAGACATAACCCAACTTACTGAGTCCATTTCTTGTTATGTTTTATATTTTTTCAAGTAGAATCTTTGAGGTTTTCGTTCCGGAACGACTTGTTGCATCTCTTGTGATCCATCAAAAGGAAGATTGCAATCTATTTGGATTCCAGCCGACTTTGTTTATGTCACATTTCTTACGACAGAATGTACAGTGGGCATTAAACTAACAATTTTCTTTATGGGTGGTGCAGAGCTAGAATTGTCTGAAGCTTCGGATAGCTATCACGATCATTACTGGTCATTCCATAAGTAAAACTAAGGTGGAAACAGTCTCCAGGTTTTCTTAAACCACTTCATAGTTAACCTCACTAAATGAAGTCGTTCAATGAATTGGAAATAACTCATACAGAGCTTGGTAAGACTAAGATGAAGTCGTTCAATGAATT
>NW_013673620.1:0-7941 GCF_000517525.1 Limulus polyphemus
CTAGTTTGTTGAAAGTTTTATCTTTTTTTATAAGTTATGCAGTGCTAGTTTGTTGAAAGTTTTATCTTTTTTTACAGATTCTAGTTGTAGTTGGAGGTCAGGCTCCTAAGGCAATTCGTAGTGTTGAGTGTTATGACTTTAAAGAGGAGAGATGGTACCCTGTATCAGAGTTACCAACTCGTCGATGCCGTGCAGGAGTCTCTGTATTGAATGGTTGTGTCTATGCCGTTGGAGGTTTTAATGGCTCCTTGCGAGTACGAACAGTAGATGTGTATGATCCACTTAGAGATCAGGTACTCACTTAGCTATTTAAAAGCTGGTTCTCAAGCCAGTGAATTGGCCAAATTGTATTATATTATTATTAATATAGATTTATTTTAAACTAACATAAAGATCTAAAACACAATTAAAATTGAGATGAAGTAAAATGACTATGTTTCACAGATGAAGTAAAATGACTATGTTTCACAGATGAAGTAAAATGACTAAGTTTCACAGATGAAGTAAAATGACTAAGTTTTACAGATGAAGTAAAATGACTAAATTTCAGAGATGAAGTAAAATGACTAAGTTTCACAGATGAATAAAATGACTGTAAATTTCACAGATGAAGTAAAATGACTAAGTTTTACAGATGAAGTAAAATGACTAAATTTCAGAGATGAAGTAAAATGACTAAGTTTCACAGATGAATAAAATGACTGTAAATTTCACAGATGAAGTAAAATTACTAAGTTTCACAGATGAAGTAAAATGACTAAATTTCAGAGATGAAGTAAAATGACTAAGTTTCACAGATTAAGTAAAATGACTGTAAATTTCACAGATTTCAAGCCAGTGAATTGGCCAAATTGTATTATAATTATTAATATAGATTTTAAACTAACAGATGAAGTAAAATGACTAAATTTCAGAGATGAAGTAAAATGACTAAGTTTCACAGATGAATAAAATGACTGTAAATTTCACAGATGAAGTAAAATTACTAAGTTTCACAGATGAAGTAAAATGACTAAATTTCAGAGATGAAGTAAAATGACTAAGTTTCACAGATTAAGTAAAATGACTGTAAATTTCACAGATGAAGTAAAATGACTAAGTTTCACAGATGAAGTAAAATGACTAAGTTTCACAGATTAAGTAAAATGACTAAATTTCAGAGATGAAGTAAAATGACTAAATTTCAGAGATGAAGTAAAATGACTAAATTTCAGAGATGAAGTAAAATGACTAAGTTTCACAGATGAATAAAATGACCAAGTTTCACAGATGAAGTAAAATGACCAAGTTTCACAGATGAAGTAAAATAACTAAGTTTCACAGATGAAGTAAAATGACTAAGTTTCACAGATTAAGTAAAATGACTAAGTTTTACAGATGAAGTAAAATGACTAAGTTTCACATTACAAATTAATCGTATAAAATATCAGATTGTTAATCATGATAAATTCTATGCCTTGCTTCTCGGGTCATATCTCTGACAGTAGATACTAATTGTATGATTGTTCTGAATGTCCTCAGCAGACAGGAAATTAATTAATTTTATATATAATTTATTTTAATGTAAATATTATATGTCAAACAGAAAAGTTATGTCACATACTAATAAGTTTGTTGCTTAAGAATGTTTATCATTTTTTATGTTGATAACCTAATAAATAAATGTACCGTGTATACTGTTAAGTAATAATAAGTTCCAGTCAGAATAAGCTATGTACTTAGAGAAAAACTCAACGTGGCTATCAGCATAGCTAATTAAATATATTTTTCTGACATTTCTATTTATAAAGATTAGAATTCATTGTTTCATCAGTAAAATGTACAAATAAATGTATGTAAGATATACGTTGTTTAAAAGCGTGTTATTATAATTTAAATTTAATTTTTCAATAACTAATACATATATTACTTTAAAAAAGAAGGTTTTAGTTTTAATTGTGTTACTTAAAATTGTTTTTTTTTAACCTATAAATTAATAGTTATATGTAATTTGTTACAGAATGAATAAAGCTTTTATCATTTATTATTGAAAGTTCTTATCACATATTGTTAGAAGTTTTGATCATGTTTTGTTAGAAGCTCTTATTAGGTATTGTTAGAAGCTCTTATTAGGTATTGTTAGAAGGTCTTATAATGTATTGTTAGAAGTTATTATTAGGTATTGTTAGAAGTTCTTATTAGGTATTGTTAGAAGTTATTATCAGATATTGTTAGAAGCTCTTATTAGGTATTGTTAGAAGTTCTTATTAGGTATTGTTAGAAGTTATTATTAGGTATTGTTAGAAGTTATTATCAGGTATTGTTAGAAGTTATTATTAGGTATTGTTAGAAGTTATTATCAGGTATTGTTAGAAGTTCTTATAATGTATTGTTAGAAATTATTAGGTATTGTTAGAAGTTATTATTAGGTATTGTTAGAAGTTATTATTAGGTATTGTTAGAAGTTCTTATTAGGTATTGTTAGAAGTTCTTATAATGTATTGTTAGAAGTTCTTATAATGTATTTTTAGAAGCTCTTATTAGGTATTGTTAGAAGCGCTTATCAGGTATTGTTAGAAGCTCTTATTAGGTATTGTTAGAAGTTATTATTAGGTATTGTTAGAAGCTCTTATTAGTTATTGTTAGAAGTTATTATCAGGTATTGTTAGAAGCTCTTATAATGTGTTGTTCAGTTTTTATCACATATTTTTAGAGGACCTTATGATTCATTGTTAGAAATTCTTATCACATATTATTAGTTATCAATTTACTTTTTTGAATTGGAAATAAAAATCATCCAAAAATCTCTGTTCAATTTATTTTATAATACCTGTTCTTATTTGGTTCTCTAATAACCAAGCAAGAATGTTGTTTTTTAAAAACATTCTTTTTTTAGTCCTTTTCCTGTTTTGGATCAAGAAACTAACCTTATATTTGTACTTGTGGCTATTAATAACGTGGCAAGATTCACAAACAGTTAACTTAGAGACTATAAACAACTTGTAAGAACCCCTTATATATAATATATTACTTGATATGTCAACTTCTTCCAGTGGGCTCAAGCACCAAGTATGGAAGCCCGTCGCAGCACGCTTGGAGTGTCAGTCCTGAACAATATGATTTTTGCAGTGGGTGGCTTTGATGGTTCAATTGGGTTAAACAGTGCAGAATGCTATGATTTGAGAACAGGAGAGTGGAGGATGGTAGCACCAATGAGCACCAGGAGAAGTAGTGTTGGAGTTGGTGTCTTAAATGGTATGTACGTTTGTTAGAACAGAAATCTGAACTAGGTTTATGCTCTCAAGTTAGATTTAGATGAAGGACCAGAAACTCCTCACCTTCTGGTGGTTTTTGGGTTACAGGTTTGCTTTATGCAGTGGGTGGTTATGATGGGGCATCTCGACAGTGCCTAAGTTCGGTGGAATGTTACAACCCGGAAACAGATACCTGGTCCTTGGTGGCAGAAATGTCTGCTCGGCGAAGCGGAGCTGGAGTTGGTGTGCTTGATGGACTTCTGTATGCAGTAGGAGGACATGATGGTCCCCTGGTGAGAAAGAGTGTTGAATGTTTCAGTCCAGAAACGAATTGTTGGGTACCTGTTGCTGACATGATGATGTGTAGAAGAAATGCTGGTAAGTGATTAATGGAAAACTGACAAATTTCGACTTATATATTTAATATGGTATCACAATGGAAGAGTGACAAGTTAGGACTTGAACCCTGTATAGCTAATATGGTATCACAGTCAAAACTCTGGTCAGGGTAATGTAATTTTCACCTTGTATGTAGAAGAAATGCAGTAAGCAATTTATTTATTAAGTTAACAAAGTTATTTATTTTTTCAGGGGTAATAGCCATGGACGGCCTCCTGTACGTAGTCGGGGGAGACGATGGTTCTTCTAATCTTGCTTCTGTTGAGTTCTACAACCCGAAGCTAGATTCCTGGTCGATGCTCCCTGCCTTCATGACAATAGGACGCAGCTATGCTGGAGTAGCTATTATTGATAAACCCATGTGACTAGCGCTGTTTTCTAGACTTGTGTTAAAAGATTCATAAAAACCAGTAAACAGTTTTAGCTGGATTATTCAGAAGAATACCGTGTTTTGTGTAGTCGGGTTCTTCAGAGTTCTGTGTGGTGAGTAATGTTTCCCATGAACCACACATTTTACAATCTAGAAAAAAAAAACGGTTGAAAATCTTAATTCAAGCAAGTTTCTTCACTAAAGATAAAAAAATTTCTCTTTTGTTATTTGTTGTATTGCTTTTTAAGTAATCTGAAATTATTTGCTTTCAGATTTTAACTAATTGTTGCAACCGTTAGGGTTATATGAACTGAATACTTTGTATTACTCATTGTTAGTTGTTTGTCGTTGGTGTAAAGTAAATAAGATTGAACAAGAATCACCATCTGAAAAGATAGAAATGTTCTCTGTGATATATGTATGTATCTCCATAAATAACGTTAACAAAAATATTAAAACAACTTGTAACTTCTGTTAGACTGTTTGAATAACAGTTGAGTCAATATACATATATATATGTCTGAGTGTATGTATATACATATTGTTGGGGGCAGCATGACTCGGTGGCTTCATGCTTTGGACTACTATTTGGATGGTTATGAGTTCGAGACTGGCTCCTGTCATGCTTTTGTGTCCTTGATCAGTACATTTTCCACCTATTGTTTCAGTTTACCCAGCTGTATGAAGAATACCAGCTGTTAGCTGGTGGGGTTAACCTTTGATGGTCTGGCACCCCTTCCAGGGGGGAATGTATTATCATTCTCATCTGGTTGTGCCGGTTAAGCCAGAGTTCAGAACCGGAGCCTGTGTGCCGTCTGGGCATGTGAGGGGTTTGACCTTGAATTTCATATATATTGGCATTAAAAACAAATGACTGTTGTTTTTATAAAAGTTAAGTTTTTTAAAAGTGGATCTGAAAACATTGAGAAATTATTTGATTCTGTACCAGTTGAAAGTTAGAATATTGTTTTATCAAGTTTTATTTATCAAATATTTTGCCCCATGAAAATGGTGATGGAACACGGGTGACTAACAACTTAACTTACCAAAGTTAAAATTCACAGTGACAGTACTATCTGCTTCTGGTAGAGTGGATTTCATGAAACACAGAATATTGATTATTTAGTAAAGTACTTAGTTTTTCAGCTATATTACATTATTGTAGTGAAAAACCAAAAATTTTGGGTCGTGCAAAGACAATGACATTTATAGTAGGATATTCTAGATTTCTGGCAAAGTTTATCCTAGTATGATTAAATTATTGTTGCTTTTACAATGAGGAAAAAAAAGGTGTGAGATTCTATCGGAGAAAGAGCGGTGAGGATACTGCTGTTAGTTCAGATTGTTAATCTAAAAGTTTCTTACTTCATAGTAAAGGCCAGAATGTTGTAGCACACCATTCATGTTGTTGAAAAAACAGATGTTACTTTGCAGCTTAAAACATGTAGTAATAACTTTTAGTGATAAAAACTAGTTATTGGATATAGAAATGCAGCCTAATATCTAGGAGGATATAGAAACACAGCCTCAATATCTAGGAGGGTATAGAAACACAGCCTAATATCTAGGAGGGTATAGAAACACAGCCTTAATATCAAGGAGGGTATAGAAACACAGCTTTAATATCTAGGAGCATATAGAAACAAAGCCTAATATCTAGGAGAGTATAGAAACACACCTTTAATATCTAGGAGGGTATAGAAACACAGCCTAATATCTAGGAGGATATAGAAACAAAGCCTAATATTTAGGAAGGTATAGAAACACAGCCTAATATCTAGGAGGGTATAGAAACACAGCCTAATATCTAGGAGGATATAGAAATGTAGCCTACTATCTAGGAGGATATAGAAATGCAGCCTACTATCTAGGAGGGTATAGAAACGCAGCATAATATCTAGGAGGGTATAGAAACGCAGCATAATATCTAGGAGGGTATAGAAACACAGCCTAATATCTAGGAGGATATAGAAACACAGCCTACTATCTAGGAGGGTATAGAAACACAGCCTAATATCTAGGAGGATATAGGAAACAACATAATATCTAGGAGGATATAGAAATGCAGCCTACTATCTAGGAGGGTATAGAAACGCAGCATAATATCTAGGAGGGTATAGAAATGCAGCATGTAGTGGAGGATGTGAGGAAATTTGTTCATCCTTAGAAGTTCATCCAAAAAATTAACTTTTGTGTGTAGCTGGTTTGAGGCTACAGAATACAAGCCTCTGGAGTATAAATATTGTACAATAGAAATAGCCGATTTTACTGTTGACAACAAAAATGTAAATTAATTGTTTGATTTGGGGGGAAAAGCTAGTAATTTAGGGATTCTTTTTTTTGCCATCTTTGCATGTGATGGATATATATACACACACACGTAAATGGACTATTATTTTTATGTGATGGATGTATATATACACACACAAAAATGGACTATTATTTGTATGTGATGGATATATACACACACATAAATGGACTATTATCTGTATGTGATGGATATATATATACATATAAATGGACTATTATTTGTATGTGATGGATATATATATACACACTATAAATGGACTATTATCTGTATGTGATGGATATATACACACACATAAATGGACTATTATCTGTATGTGATGGATATATACACACACATAAATGGACTATTATCTGTGTGTGATGGATATATATACACACATAAATGGACTGTTATCATTATTGATCTTCATCAATCAACTGTAAGTTTTGTAATTTGTTCATGTATACAAATTGTATTACCTTTCACCTCCAATGTATTTTGGAAGTTAAAGAACAACAACGTTGGTTTGCTGTAAGATTTTACTCCAAACTGGCCATCTCCACTAAGAGTACTTAATATACACAGACTTCTTGAAGTGTGTATAGTAATTGTATGTAGAATGTGTTTATGAATTGTATATTATATGCTATTATTGTTTTTTTATAACACTGTTGTACCACTTAGGATCTGAGTGTGGTATAAATATCTTCAGGATACTGGAACGTACCTAACTGTAGCCTTTCTTACGTCAAGATCTCTCCCATGTATTTTTATGTAGAAAGTAAAGTGTGGAGAAATGAGGTGATGAAAATTATATAGGATTTAAAATTTGGAACCTCGTGATTTAAATAAGTATTTTCACAATCAGGCTCCCAAGAGGAACACTGAATATGGTTTCTTATGTAATTTAATTCTTATATATATATGTTTGTGTGTGTGTGTATTTATTAATTGTACAATACTCTCAACAATGCCACATGAAAACACACATGTTAAGTGTGTTACCCCTTTGTCTAGACGTTTTTTAAACAGTTACGTACAGTCTGTGTATGTAGAAAGTTGATTACTCATAAGCACTATGTGTGAGTTATATAACAGACTCTAATCTGAAGTGATAGTTATGGTACAGACTTGATATCATTGAATTGTTTTTGATAAATTGGAATTCCTGCCAAGCTTCAACTTAGTGTAATTGTTTCAGATCTAGTGTAACTGTATTGTCTACAAATACAGTGTTAAAAAAGTGTCTACAGAAACACGAAGGAAGCCTTGTTACCATGATAATAAAACTAGATTGAATTGTATGTGTATGGCAACACTCATAATTACTGAATACAAACACTGATATCACACATTTGTTATGGAAATTCAAGAACACAGAAAGAAAAAAACTTGCAAGATTTATCGACTTAACTTATCAAAACCAATGGGAAATTTATTATAAGTAAATGAAAGGTGATAATAGATGTAAGTTGTGATAAGTTTTTAATTCTAGTGACTACTCAAAATTCAGGTAGATTCTCTACCTTGCTTGGAGACTGACCAGTCTTTTATCTTTCTCTACCTTGCTTGGAGACTGACCAGTCCTTTATCTTTCTCTACCTTGCTTGGATAAAAGACTGGTCAGTCTAAGGTAGAGAAAGGCTTGG
>NW_013673620.1:8838-11185 GCF_000517525.1 Limulus polyphemus
GACCAGTCTTTTATCTTTCTCTACCTTGCTTGGAGACTGACCAGTCTTTTATCTTTCTCTACCTTGCTTGGAGACTGACCAGTCTTTTATCTTTCTCTACCTTGCTTGGAGACTGACCAGTCTTTTATCTTTCTCTACTTTGCTTGGAGACTCACCAGTCTTTTATCTTTCTCTCACTTGCTTTGAACGGTTTCATATTTAACATTTATGTTGAAATGTAATTAAAGTGAGATACACTAGAAATGTTCTTGTAAAGTATTCTGTGTGAATGTAGGGTGTGGTACAGCGATTAACACGTCAGACTGTGGATCTGAGGGCCCATGGTTCATATCTTGTGATTTAAAAAAAATTCATGCTCTTACACTTCATGAGTGCATTATAAGAATGATGATAAAATCCCACAACTTGATTTGAGAAGAATTGGAGGTAGATGCTTTTGACATGCTGTCTTCTCTCTAGTGTATCAATTCAAAGTTAGAGATGGCTAGTGCAGATAGCCTTTGTGTAACTTTGTGTGAACTAGTGTATCAGTTCAAAGTTAGAGATGGCTAGTGCAGATAGCCTTTGTGTAACTTTGTGTGAACTAGTGTATCAGTTCAAAGTTAGAGATGACTAGTACATATTCAGTATCCCATGCGAATGTAGAAAGAAATACATAGGACAAATGTCATGTCCCTTGGAAACAAGACACAAAGAACACCAAGGTCACATGTGTAGAGGTTATTTCCAGTTATCTGCCTTAACATATCATCAATATTAAACAGGTCACAAAATAATTTAGGATGATATTCTTCTCCTACATCAACCCAAAACTAAAAAAGAAAGAGATTCTTTAGAAATCATCAAAACAAATGACCTCTCACTGAACCATGATAATGACCCTAGCAACAGCTGTATTTGGCAAGGTTTATTCACCATTTATACACCTGACCAGACTTGACCTCTACCTATATCCTGACATCATTTCCATCACATTTAATCCCTATTGTCTTGTAACGATATATAAACTGTGTATTACTTAGTATTGATCATATCCGAAGAAGACAGACCAATGTTCTGTTGAAACATGTAGTATGTTCCACCATCAATAAAACTTTTCCTTATGCTTATAAATTGTTATTTGCCTAACTATTATTATACTAGCTTAATGTGCTTTCTTACTCAAGTAACAAGTTTTTAGTTTGTAGTCATATTAGTTAAAGTGGGGAGGGGAGTGATTCAATTCAACAGAACAAACAGGTGTGGTTAAGTTCCTCTACCTACATAATTCTCATGACTAGGAGATTACAGCACCACCTATACCATTGTCTTAGAACTGTATGTGATTACAGCACCACCTATACCATTGTCTTAGGAGTGTGTGTGATTACAGCACCACCTATACCATTGTCTTAGGACTGTGTGTGATTACAGCACCACCTATACCATTGTCTTGCTCCTGACTCTAGGAACTAGAGAATCAAGTGAATATAATTAAAAACATACGAGGAAACTGAGAACAAGGTAAGTACCTTGGATACAGCATGGGGAACTGAGAGCAAGGTAAGTACCCTGGATACAGCATAGGGAACTGAGAGTAAGATAAGTACCCTGGATACAGCATGGGGAACTGAGAGCAAGGTAAGTACCTTGGATACAGCATAGGGAACTGAGAGTAAGATAAGTACCCTGGATACAGCATGGGGAACTGAGAGCAAGGTAAGTACCTTGGATACAGCATGGGGAACTGAGAGCAAGGTAAGTACCCTGGATACAGCATGGGGAACTGAGAGCAAGATAAGTACCTTGGATACAACATGGGGAACTGAGAGTAAGATAAGTACCCTGGATACAGCATGGGAACTGAGAGCAAGGTAAGTACCTTGGATACAGCATAGGGAACTGAGAGTAAGATAAGTACCCTGGATACAACATAGGGAACTGAGAGCAAGATAAGTACCTTGGATACAACATGGGGAACTGAAAGTAAGATAAGTACCTTGGATACAGCATGGGGAACTGAGAGTAAGGTAAGTACTGTACTTTAACTTTGCTGTGTCCTTCTCAAACTGAAGGACGAGCAGTTATACCCAAATAACATTTCTACTCACACTTTAAACAACGCTGATGCTTCATTCTTGTAGTATTGTCTCATTACTTCTAGAAATATACAATATGATAAAATGGTCAATGGTCATTCTTGTAGTATTGTCTCATTACTTCTAGAAATATACAATATGATAAAATGGTCAATGGTCATTCTTGTAGTATTGTCTCATTACTTCTAGAAATATACAATATGATAAAATGGTCAATGGTCATTCTTGTAGTATTGTCTCATTACTTCTAGAAATATACAATATGATAA
>NW_013673620.1:11820-16315 GCF_000517525.1 Limulus polyphemus
ACTACACTGTAATACCAATAACCTTTATCTTATTAATTTACCTTCTTTCTAACTACACTGTAATACCAACAACCTTGATCTTATTAATTTACCTTCTTTCTAACTACACTGTAATACCAACAACCTTGATCTTATTAATTTACCTCCTTTCTAACTACACTGTAATACCAACAACCTTGATTTTTATAATGCTTTGCACATCTCCTATCCTTTAAACACTAATATGGTTAAGTGTTTGGTTATGAAAGACGGTTTCAGGTCCTGCATCAGTACGCCTCTTTTGGTGGTGTTATTTCTCATTTTCTGTCTTCTCTCCATGAACAAACCCGATTTCTTGTATGAAGTATTTTTTATTTGCGTACCTAAGTTTCACTGCATATATATAAGTGTATCGCACAAAGTGGATGTGGTATGGCCAGCCGGTTAGGGCGCTCGACTCGCAATCTGAGGATCGCGGGTTAAAATGCTCGTAACCAAACATGTTTTCCGCCATGAGGGTGTTATAAATGATGGTCAATGCTACTATTCATTGGTAAAATAGTAGGCCAAGAGTGGTGGGTAGTGTTGACTAGCTGCCTTCCTTCTAGTCTGTCACGGCTAAATTAGGGACAGTTAGCGCAGATAGTCCTCGTGTAACCTTGTGTGAAATTCAAAACAAACTAAACCACTAGCTGTTGTTAATAAGGCACTCTTTAATGACTTGGAATACCACATTTTCCCTTCTCACAAACACGATTTTGTCCTCAGGCCTTACCTTAGGGTCGTGGGACAGCTACTGCTTGGAAGCTCTCTTGTGTGTAGGATTTCACATATGATATCAGGCAAGTGCTCTACAAACATCACTAGAGGGTTAACCGCATAGCTGTTGCTAACAAAGCACTTTTTTATGATTCAATTTGCCACAGCTACACCCTAGACTGATCTTGCAACCAATTCAGGAACAAGACTCGTTCTTGAGGGCCAACACGTCAAAGTTCTAAATTTCCAAATTTAGTAAAGAGTCACATGTTTTGAGACAGGTAAAGTTAAGTTTGGACATTATGCGAAGGAAACAATGATTTTTGTTTCCTCTAAACATTAAAAGTTAACATTTATTATATTGAAGGCTGTATATTACGTACATAAAGATTTATTCAGAAGATTCACGTAACTAATCTCTTGATGGTGCTAAAGAGTAAGTCACACCAAAATGGCTGTACTAAGGACACCAGTTTCTGTCAGTTGTTTCTACTGGTTGTGTGTTTTTGTAAAATGAAAGAAAGTACTTGAAAAAAGTAATTAGAGGACTTTATTGAGAAAGTTTGGCTTTTTAGCTAGTTGTGTGTGTGAAGTTTGCCCATTTTTTCACACCTGGCTTCGTTCTAGGTTTACTGTATAAATGTATCCACCTATGTAACTTCAACTTTGTATAACCTAGCAGAAACTTTAGTCTCTGTGGGGCCTAAGGGAAGATACAAAGTACAAGGAAGCTTTAGTCTCTATGGGGCTCTAGGGAAGATACATACAAAGTACAGGGAAGCTTTAGTCCTTATAGAGCCCTAGGGAAGATACAAAGTACAGGGAAGCTTTAGTCCCTATAGGGCCCTAGAGAAGGTACAAAGTACAGGGAAGCTTTAGCCCATATGGGGCCCTAGGGAAGATACAAAGTACAGGGAAGCTTTAGTCCCTATGCGGCTCTAGGGGAGATACAAAGTGCAGGGAATCTTTGTTCCTTATGGGGTTCTAGTGTAGATGCAAAATGCAGGGAATCTTTAGTCCCTTATGGGGCTCTAGGGTAGATACAAAATGCAGGGAATCCTTTGTCCTTATGGGGCTCTAGGGTAGATACAAAGTGCAGGGAATCTTTGTTCCTTTTGGGGCTCTAGGGAAGGTACAAAGTACAGGGAAGCTTTAGCCAATATGGGGCCCTATGGAAGGTATAAAGTACAGGGAAACTTTAGTCCCTATGGGGCCCTAGGGAAGGTACAAAGTACAGGGAAGCTTTAGCCAATATGGAGCCCTATGGTAGATACAAAATGCAGGGAATCCTTAGTCCCTATGGGTCTCTAGGGAAGATACAAAGTACAGGAAATTTAAAATTAAAATACAGCTAAAATGGGATGGAAAAAATGCATCATTTAAAAATAACGTTTCGCTACTGTTAACGTGGCATCATCAATGGTA
This sequence comes from Limulus polyphemus, assembly GCF_000517525.1. Classification (NCBI taxonomy): domain Eukaryota; kingdom Metazoa; phylum Arthropoda; class Merostomata; order Xiphosura; family Limulidae; genus Limulus; species Limulus polyphemus. The sequence goes on from NW_013673620.1 coordinate 13,984, forward strand.
CCATGTTAACAGTGAAGAAACGTTTTTAAATGATGCATTTTTTCTATCCCATTTTAGCTGTATTTGAATTATAAATTTTGTAGAGTGGGATACCTCCAGAATTTATATCTACATTGATTGAAAGTACAGGGAAGCTCTAGCCCCTATGGGGTCCGAGGGAAGACACAAAGTAGAGGGTTCCTCATATAGCTTTTAGATAGAAAAAAATAATGACAGTATAGATAAATTTTAACACCAGCAAACCTACACTTTCAATGCATAGATTTTGACTAATAAAAAAATTTGAACATTGTTCCACCTACAAAAACACTTCAGTTGAAACTTGGAAGTGCACTATTTCACTCATAACCACAATTTTAAGGGAAGTGCACTATTATACTCGTGACCACAATTTTAAGGGAAGTGCACTATTTCATTCGTGACCACAAGTTTAAGGGAAGACAAACACATAGACAGTGTCTTAGGTGAGGAAGTATCTTAGCCAATAGGAGAGGTATTTAAGTCAGTTGTGAAAGGATCTTGCTCAGCTGACGAAGCATCTTAGCCAATAGGAGAAATATCTAAGTCAGATGTGGAAGTGTCATAGTCAGCTGACGAAGCATCTTAGCCAATAGGAGAAATATCTAAGTCAGTTGTGAAAGGGTCTTGCTCAGCTGACGAAGCATCTTAGCCAATAGGAGAAATATCTAAGTCAGTTGTGAAAGGATCTTGCTCAGCTGACGAAGCATCTTAGCCAATAGGAGAAATATCAAAGTCAGATGTGGAAGTGTCATAGTCAGCTGACGAAGTATCTTAGCCAATAGGAGAAATATCTAAGTCAGTTGTGGAAGGGTCTTGCTCAGCTGACGAAGCATCTCAGCCAATAGGAGAAATATCTAAGTCAGATGTGGAAGTGTCATTGTCAGCTGGCGAAGCATCTTAACCAATAGGAGAAATATCTAAGTCAGTTGTGGAAGGGTCTTACTCAGCTGACGAAGCATCTCAGCCAATAGGAGAAATATCTAAGTCAGATGTGGAAATGTCATATTCAGCTGACGAAGTATCTCAGCCAATTGGGGAAGTATTTTTTTACCTTTTTAACTGGTTCAACTATTAAACTTCCCTTGTGAAAACAGTTTTGATGCGACTATAAGTTTGTGTTAAAGAAACTTTTAATAACTCTTTACTTTATAGGGGTATTTACTTTTGGCTGTAGACTGCTCATTGAACACAATACCAAGCATTAAGTTGAGCAGTCAGAACAAACTGTGTCACAATATCTTTCATGCCATTAAAGATATTTTACAGCTATGTTTTAGTGCCACATAATTTCAGAAAAGAAAGCAGTTTCCAGTTCAGGAGCTGGACCTGTTTTGAGATGGAATTTAAAAGCTTTGGCTGATTCAAATTTTGATTACATTGCACGGATTCTGCCATTTTGATATCTACACAACGTACTGTAACCTTGAAATAAAGAGTACACATTGAAAGTAATCAAGGAAGACCAGCCTCTCTCTGTGTTTGTTTGTTTTTTGTTTATATTATGACAAAGCTACCAAGATTATTTTTAAACTACCAACCACAGAGGAGGCAACACCCACACTATGTGCCAACCACAGAGGAGGCAACACCCACCGCTAACGCTTGGGCTACTCTTTTACCAATGAATAGTGGGATTGGCTGTTACATTATAACGCCCCCATGGCTGAAAGGGCGAGCGTGTTCGGTGTCGGGTGTGAGAGTTTGAATCACCCATAACCGCTCACGTTGTGACCCTTAAAATTTTGGGTTTAATTCCATGAAGCCAGAGTGAAAGTAAAATTAGACTAACGACAAGTAAACATGGCAACTGATAACAGATTTCGTTTGCAGAAAATCTGATGAATAATTCTTTAACCAGAAGAAAACGGTTTGTTTTGGATATATATGGACTATCTACGTTAACCGTCCCTAATTTTGAACTGATAAACTAGAGGGTAAGCAGTAAATTAAAAGCACCCACCAGCAACTCTTGGATTACTATAATCTAGGACAATATTAAATATTATGAAAAATGATTCATTGCCTTTCGTTGTCTTTACCTTGTCCAATAATTCAACTTGAATTCTCTGTTCATACTGAAGGTGGAATAACTTAAGAATAAGTACATGATAAATGTAATTTTAGATGTATTTCAAGGAATCATTCCTATATGTGCTTGTGGAACGTGTCGAAATCCAACAAAATATATAGACTTGTGGTATTTCACTCAATTCACGCTCTTATTTGGCCACTAAGATAGGCTCTTTCTAAAAGTTATTTGGCCATTAAGATAGGCTCTTTCTAAAAGTTATTTGGCCACTAAGATAGGCTC